>NW_027043284.1:0-227088 GCF_036013475.1 Columba livia
AGGGGAAAGAAAGCCACCAGAAAGCCCAAAGAAAGATGAAAGAAAGCCCAAAGAAAGTGGAAAGAAAGCCCAAGGAAAGGGGAAAGAAAGCCCAAAGAAAGGGGAAAGAAAGCCCAAAGAAAGGGGAAAGAAAGCCCAAAGAAAGGGGAAAGAAAGCCCAAAGAAAGCCCAAAGAAAGGGGAAAGAAAGCCAAAGAAAGCCCAAAGAAAGGAGAAAGAAGCCCAAAGAAAGCCCAAAGAAAGCCCAAAGAAAGAACAGAGAAAGCCCATGGAAAGCCCAAAGAAAGCCCAAAGAAAGCCCAAAGAAAGCCCAAAGAAAGGGGAAGGAAAGCCCAAAGAAAGGGGAAAGAAAGCCCAAAGAAAGACCAAAGAAAGCCCAAAGAAAGCCCAAAGAAAGCCCAAAGAAAGCCCAAGGAAAGCCCAAAGAAAGCCCAAAGAAAACCCAAAGAAAGGGGAAAGAAAGCCAAAGGAAATCCCAAAGAAAGCCCAAAGAAAGCCCAAAGACAGCCCAAAGAAATCCCAAAGAAAGCCCAAAGAAAGGTGAAAGAAAGGGGAAAGAAAGCCCAAAGAAAGCCGAAAGAAAGCCCAAAGAAAGCCCAAAGTAAGCCCAAAGAAAGCCCAAAGGAAGCCCAAGGAAAGGCCAAAGAAAGGGGAAAGAAAGGGTTAAGAAAGCCCAAAGAAAGGGGAAAGAAAGCCCAAAGAAAGCCCAAAGACAGCCCAAAGAAAGCCCAAAGAAAGCCCAAATAAAGGGGAAAGAAAGGGGAAAGAAAGCCCAAAGAAAGGGGAAAGAAAGCCCAAAGAAAGGGGAAAGAAATCCCAAAGAAAGGGGAAAGAAAGCCCAAAGAAAGGGGAAAGAAACCCCAAAGAAAGGGGAAAGAAAGCCCAAAGAAAGGGGAAAGAAAGCCCAAAGAAAGCCCAAAGAAAGCCCAAGAAAGGGGAAAGAAAGCCCAAAGAAAGCCCAAAGAAAGGGGAAAGAAAGGGGAAGATAGCCCAAAGAAAGCCCAAAGAAAGGGGAAAGAAAGCCCAAAGAAAGTCCAAAGAAAGGGGAAAGAAAGCCCAAAGAAAGCCCAAAGAAAGGGGAAAGAAAGCCCAAAGAAAGCCCAAAGAAAGCCTAAAGAAAGGGGAAAGAAAGCCAAAAGAAAGCCCAAAGAAAGGGGAAAGAAAGCCCAAAGAAAGCCCAAAGAAAGCCCAAAGAAAGCCCAAAGAAAGGGGAAAGAAAGCCCAAAGAAAGCCCAAAGAAAGGGGAAAGAAACCCCAAAGAAAGCCCAAAGAAAGCCCAAAGAAAGCCCAAAGAAAGGGGAAAGAAAGCCCAAAGAAAGGGGGAAAGAAAGCCCAAAGAAAGCCGAAAGAAAGCCCAAAGAAAGCCCAAAGAAAGGGGAAAGAAAGCCCAAAGAAAGGGGAAAGAAATCCCAAAGAAAGGGGAAAGAAAGCCCAAAGAAAGGGGAAAGAAAGCCCAAAGAAAGGGGAAAGAAACCCCAAAGAAAGGGGAAAGAAAGCCCAAAGAAAGGGGAAAGAAAGCCCAAAGAAAGCCCAAAGAAAGGGGAAAGAAAGCCCAAAGAAAGCCCAAAGAAAGGGGAAAGAAAGGGGAAGATAGCCCAAAGAAAGCCCAAAGAAAGGGGAAAGAAAGCCCAAAGAAAGTCCAAAGAAAGGGGAAAGAAAGCCCAAAGAAAGCCCAAAGAAAGGGGAAAGAAAGCCGAAAGAAAGTCCAAAGAAAGCCTAAAGAAAGGGGAAAGAAAGCCAAAAGAAAGCCCAAAGAAAGGGGAAAGAAAGCCCAAAGAAAGCCCAAAGAAAGCCCAAAGAAAGCCCAAAGAAAGGGGAAAGAAAGCCCAAAGAAAGCCCAAAGAAAGGGGAAAGAAACCCCAAAGAAAGCCCAAAGAAAGCCCAAAGAAAGCCCAAAGAAAGGGGAAAGAAAGCCCAAAGAAAGGGGAAAGAAAGCCCAAAGAAAGCCGAAAGAAAGCCCAAAGAAAGCCCAAAGAAAGGGGAAAGAAAGCCCAAAGAAAGGCCAAAAAAAGCCCAAAGAAAGCCCAAGGAAAGCCCAAGAAAGCCCAAAGAAAGCCGAAAGAAAGCCCAAAGAAAGCCCAAAGAAAGGGGAAAGAAAGCCCAAAGAAAGGCCAAAAAAAGCCCAAAGAAAGCCCAAGGAAAGCCCAAAGAAAGCCCAAAGAAAGGGGAAAGAAAGCCCAAAGAAAGCCCAAAGAAAGCCCAAAGAAAGGGGAAAGAAAGCCCAAAGAAAGCCCAAAGAAAGGGGAAAGAAAGCCCAAAGAAAGCCCAAAGAAAGGGAAAGAAAGCCCAAAGAAAGCCCAAAGAAAGGGGAAAGAAAGCCCAAAGAAAGGGGAAAGAAAGCCCAAAGAAAGCACAAAGAAAGAGGAAAGAAAGCCCAAAGAAAGGGGAAAGAAAGCACAAAGAAAGGGGAAAGAAAGCCCAAAGAAAGGGGAAAGAAAGCCCAAAGAAAGCCCAAATAAAGCCCAAAGAAAGCCCAGAGAAAGCCCATAGAAAGCCCAAAGAAAGCCCAAAGAAAGGCCAAAGAAAGCCCAAAGAAAGGGGAAAGAAAGCCGAAAGAAAGGGGAAAGAAAGCCCAAAGAAAGCCCAAAGAAAGCCACAAGAAAGGGGAAAGAAAGCCCAAAGAAAGGGGAAAGAAAGCCCAAGGAAATCCCAAAGAAAGCCCAAAGAAAGCCCAAGGAAAGGGGAAAGAAAGCCCAAAGAAAGCCCAAAGAAAGCCCAAAGAAAGGGGAAAGAAAGCCCAAAGAAAGCCCAAAGAAAGGGTAAAGAAAGCCCAAAGAAAGCCCAAAGAAAGCCAAAGAAAGGGGAAAGAAAGCCCAAAGAAAGGGGAAAGAAAGCCCAAAGAAAGCCGAAAGAAAGCCCAAAGAAAGCCCAAAGTAAGCCCAAAGAAAGCCCAAAGGAAGCCCAAGGAAAGGCCAAAGAAAGGGGAAAGAAAGGGTTAAGAAAGCCCAAAGAAAGGGGAAAGAAAGCCCAAAGAAAGCCCAAAGACAGCCCAAAGAAAGCCCAAAGAAAGCCCAAATAAAGGGGAAAGAAAGGGGAAAGAAAGCCCAAAGAAAGGGGAAAGAAAGCCCAAAGAAAGGGGAAAGAAATCCCAAAGAAAGGGGAAAGAAAGCCCAAAGAAAGGGGAAAGAAAGCCCAAAGAAAGGGGAAAGAAACCCCAAAGAAAGGGGAAAGAAAGCCCAAAGAAAGGGGAAAGAAAGCCCAAAGAAAGCCCAAAGAAAGCCCAAAGAAAGGGGAAAGAAAGCCCAAAGAAAGCCCAAAGAAAGGGGAAAGAAAGGGGAAGATAGCCCAAAGAAAGCCCAAAGAAAGGGGAAAGAAAGCCCAAAGAAAGTCCAAAGAAAGGGGAAAGAAAGCCCAAAGAAAGCCCAAAGAAAGGGGAAAGAAAGCCCAAAGAAAGCCCAAAGAAAGCCTAAAGAAAGGGGAAAGAAAGCCAAAAGAAAGCCCGAAGAAAGGGGAAAGAAAGCCCAAAGAAAGCCCAAAGAAAGCCCAAAGAAAGCCCAAAGAAAGGGGAAAGAAAGCCCAAAGAAAGCCCAAAGAAAGGGGAAAGAAACCCCAAAGAAAGCCCAAAGAAAGCCCAAAGAAAGCCCAAAGAAAGCCCAAAGAAAGCCTAAAGAAAGGGGAAAGAAAGCCAAAAGAAAGCCCAAAGAAAGGGGAAAGAAAGCCCAAAGAAAGCCCAAAGAAAGCCCAAAGAAAGCCCAAAGAAAGGGGAAAGAAAGCCCAAAGAAAGCCCAAAGAAAGGGGAAAGAAACCCCAAAGAAAGCCCAAAGAAAGCCCAAAGAAAGCCCAAAGAAAGGGGAAAGAAAGCCCAAAGAAAGGGGAAAGAAAGCCCAAAGAAAGCCGAAAGAAAGCCCAAAGAAAGCCCAAAGAAAGGGGAAAGAAAGCCCAAAGAAAGGCCAAAAAAAGCCCAAAGAAAGCCCAAGGAAAGCCCAAAGAAAGCCCAAAGAAAGGGGAAAGAAAGCCCAAAGAAAGCCCAAAGAAAGCCCAAAGAAAGGGGAAAGAAAGCCCAAAGAAAGCCCAAGGAAAAGGGAAAGAAAGCCCAATGAAAGCCCAAAGAAAGGGAAAGAAAGCCCAAAGAAAGCCCAAAGAAAGGGGAAAGAAAGCCCAAAGAAAGCCCAAAGAAAGGGGAAAGAAAGCCCAAAGAAAGGGGAAAGAAAGCCCAAAGGAAGCACAAAGAAAGAGGAAAGAAAGCCCAAAGAAAGGGGAAAGAAAGCACAAAGAAAGGGGAAAGAAAGCCCAAAGAAAGGGGAAAGAAAGCCCAAAGAAAGGGGAAAGAAAGCCCAAAGAAAGCCCAAAGAAAGGGGAAAGAAAGCCCAAAGAAAGGCGAAAGAAAGCCCAAAGAAAGCCCAAATAAAGCCCAAAGAAAGCCCAGAGAAAGCCCATAGAAAGCCCAAAGAAAGCCCAAAGAAAGGCCAAAGAAAGCCCAAAGAAAGGGGAAAGAAAGCCCAAAGAAAGGGGAAAGAAAGCCCAAAGAAAGCCCAAAGAAAGCCACAAGAAAGGGGAAAGAAAGCCCAAAGAAAGGGGAAAGAAAGCCCAAGGAAATCCCAAAGAAAGCCCAAAGAAAGCCCAAGGAAAGGGGAAAGAAAGCCCAAAGAAAGCCCAAAGAAAGGGGAAAGAAAGCCCAAAGAAAGGGAAAATAAAGGAGAAAGAAAGCCCAAAGAAAGCCCAAAGAAAGGGGAAAGAAAGCCCAAAGAAAGGGGAAAGAAAGCCCAAAGAAAGGGGAAAGAAAGCCCAAAGAAAGCCCAAAGAAAGGAGAAAGAAGCCCAAAGAAAGGGGAAAGAAAGCCCAATGAAAGGGGAAAGAAAGCCCAAAGAAAGAGAAAGAAAGCCCAAAGAAAGCCCAAAGGAAGGGGAAAGTAAGCCCTAAGAAAGGGCAAAGAAAGCCCAAAGAAAGGGCAAAGAAAGCCCAAAGAAAGGGCAAAGAAATCCAAAGAAAGGGGAAAGAAAGCCCAAAGAAATCCCAAAGAAATCCCATAGAAAGCCCAAAGAAAGCCCAAAGAAAGCCCAAAGGAAGCCCAAGGAAAGCCCAAAGAAAGCCTAAAGAAAGCCCAAAGAAAGGGGAAAGAAAGCCCAAAGAAAGCCCAAAGAAAGCCCAAAGAAAGGGGAAAGAAAGCCCAAAGAAAGGGGAAAGAAAGCCCAAAGAAAGGGGAAAGAAAGCCCAAAGAAAGGGGAAAGAAAGCCAAAGAAAGGGGAAAGAAAGCCCAAAGAAAGGGGAAGGAAAGCCGAAAGAAAGGCCAAAGAAAGCCCAAAGAAAGCAGAATGAAAGGGAAAGAAAGCCCAAAGAAAGGGGAAAGAAAGCCCAAAGAAAGGGGAAAGAAAGCCCAAAGAAAGGGGAAAGAAAGCCCAAAGAAAGCCCAAAGAAAGGGGAAAGAAAGCCCAAAGAAAGGGGAAAGAAAGGGGAAGATAGCCCAAAGAAAGCCCAAAGAAAGGGGAAAGAAAGCCCAAAGAAAGTCCAAAGAAAGGGGAAAGAAAGGCCAAAGAAAGCCCAAAGAAAGGGGAAAGAAAGCCCAAAGAAAGCCCAACGAAAGCCTAAAGAAAGGAGAAAGAAAGCCAAAAGAAAGCCCAAAGAAAGGGGAAAGAAAGCCCAAAGAAAGCCCAAAGAAAGCCCAAAGAAAGGGGAAAGAAAGCCCAAAGAAAGCCCAAAGAAAGGGTAAAGAAAGCCCAAAGAAAGCCCAAAGAAAGCCCAAAGAAAGGGGAAAGAAAGCCCAAAGAAAGGGGAAAGAAAGCCCAAAGAAAGCCGAAAGAAAGCCCAAAGGAAGCTCAAAGAAAGCCCAAAGAAAGCCCAAAGAAAGGGGAAAGAAAGCCCAAAGAAAGCCCAAAGAATGCCCAAAGAAAGGGGAAAGAAAGCCCAAAGAAAGCACAAAGAAAGCCCAAAGAAAGCCCAAAGAAAGGGGAAAGAAAGCCCAAAGAAAGCCCAAAGAAAGGGGAAAGAAAGCCCAAAGAAAGGGGAAAGAAAGCCACCAGAAAGCCCAAAGAAAGATGAAAGAAAGCCCAAAGAAAGTGGAAAGAAAGCCCAAGGAAAGGGGAAAGAAAGCCCAAAGAAAGGGGAAAGAAAGCCCAAAGAAAGGGGAAAGAAAGCCCAAAGAAAGCCCAAAGAAAGGGGAAAGAAAGCCCAAAGAAAGCCCAAAGAAAGGAGAAAGAAGCCCAAAGAAAGCCCAAAGAAAGCCCAAAGAAAGCCCAGAGAAAGCCCATGGAAAGCCCAAAGAAAGCCCAAAGAAAGCCCAAAGAAAGCCCAAAGAAAGGGGAAGGAAAGCCCAAAGAAAGCACAAAGAAAGCCCAAAGAAAGCCCAAAGAAAGGGGAAAGAAAGCCCAAAGAAAGGGGAAAGAAAGCCCAAAGAAAGCCGAAAGAAAGCCCCAAGAAAGGGGAAAGAAAGCCCAAAGAAAGGGGAAAGAAAGCCCAAAGAAAGACCAAAGAAAGCCCAAAGAAAGCCCAAAGAAAGCCCAAAGAAAGCCCAAAGAAAGCCCAAAGGAAGCCCAAGGAAAGCCCAAAGAAAGCCCAAAGAAAACCCAAAGACAGCCCAAAGAAATCCCAAAGAAAGCCCAAAGAAAGGTGAAAGAAAGGGGAAAGAAAGCCCAAAGAAAGGGGAAAGAAAGCCCAAAGAAAGGGGAAAGAAATCCCAAAGAAAGGGGAAAGAAATCCCAAAGAAAGGGGAAAGAAAGCCCAAAGAAAGGGGAAAGAAAGCCCAAAGAAATCCCAAAGAAAGCCCAAAGAAAGGGGGAAGAAAGCCCAAAGAAAGGGGAAAGAAAGCCCAAAGAAAGGGGAAAGAAAGCCCAAAGAAAGGGGAAAGAAAGCCCAAAGAAAGCCCAAAGAAAGCCCAAAGAAAGGGGAAAGAAAGCCCAAAGAAATCCCAAAGAAAGCCCAAAGAAAGCCCAAGGAAAGGGGAAAGAAAGCCCAAAGAAAGCCCAAAGAAAGGGGAAAGAAAGCCCAAAGAAAGGGAAAATAAAGGAGAAAGAAAGCCCAAAGAAAGCCCAAAGAAAGGGGAAAGAAAGCCCAAAGAAAGGGGAAAGAAAGCCCAAAGAAAGGGGAAAGAAAGCCCAAAGAAAGCCCAAAGAAAGCCCAAAGAAAGCCCAAAGAAAGCACAAAGAAAGGGGAAAGAAAGGCCAAAGAAAGGGGAAAGAAAGCCCAAAGAAAGCCCAAAGAAAGGGGAAAGAAGCCAAAAGAAAGCCCAAATAAAGCCCAAAGAAAGCCCAGAGAAAGCCCATAGAATGCCCAAAGAAAGCCCAAAGAAAGGCCAAAGAAAGCCCCACGAAAGGGGAAAGAAAGCCCAAAGAAAGGGGAAAGAAAGCCCAAAGAAATCCCAAAGAAATTCCAAAGAAAGCCCAAAGAAAGCCCAAAGGAAGCCCAAGGAAAGCCCAAAGAAAGGCCAAAGAAAGCCCAAAGAAAGAGGAAAGAAAGCCCAAAGAAAGCCCAAAGAAAGGGGAAAGAAGCCCAAAGAAAGCCCAAATAAAGCCCAAAGAAAGCACAGAGAAAGCCCATAGAAAGCCCAAAGAAAGCCCAAAGAAAGGCCAAAGAAAGCCCAAAGAAAGGGGAAAGAAAGCCCAAAGAAAGCCACAAGAAAGGCACAAGAAAGGGGAAAGAAAGCCCAAAGAAAGGGGAAAGAAAGCCCAAAGAAATCCCAAAGAAAGAGGAAAGAAAGCCCAAAGAAAGCCCCAAGAAAGGGGAAAGAAAGCCCAAAGAAAGGGGAAAGAAAGCCCAAAGAAATCCAAAAGAAATCCCAAAGAAAGCCCAAAGAAAGCCCAAAGAAAGCCCAAAGGAAGCCCAAGGAAAGCCCAAAGAAAGCCCAAAGAAAGCCCAAAGAAAGGGGAAAGAAAGCCCAAAGAAAGCCCAAAGAAAGCCAAAAGAAAGCCCAAAGACAGCCCAAAGAAAGCCCAAAGAAAGGGGAAAGAAAGCGGAAAGAAAGCCCAAAGAAAGGGGAAAGAAAGCCCAAAGAAAGGGGAAAGAAAGCCCAAAGAAAGAGGAAAGAAAGCCCAAAGAAAGGGGAAAGAAAGCCCAAAGAAAGGGGAAAGAAAGCCCAAAGAAAGCCCAAAGAAAGCCCAAAGAAAGGAGAAAGAAAGCCCAAAGAAAGGGGAAAGAAAGGCCAAAGAAAGCGGAAAGAAAGCCCAAAGAGAGGGGAAAGAAAGCCCAAAGAAAGGGGAAAGAAAGCCCAAAGAAAGCCCAAAGAAAGGGGAAAGAAAGGCCAAAGAAAGGGGAAAGAAAGCCCAAAGAAAGCCCAAAGAAAGGGGAAAGAAGCCCAAAGAAAGCCCAAATAAAGCCCAAAGAAAGCCCAGAGAAAGCCCATAGAAAGCCAAAAGAAAGCCACAAGAAAGGGGAAAGAAAGCCCAAGGAAAGGGGAAAGAAAGCCCCAAGAAAACCCAAAGAAATCCCAAAGAAAGCCCAAGGAAAGGGGAAAGAAAGCCCAAAGAAAGCCCAAAGAAAGGGAAAAGAAAGCCCAAAGAAAGGGAAAATAAAGGAGAAAGAAAGCCCAAAGAAAGCCCAAAGAAAGGGGAAAGAAAGCCCAAAGAAAGGGGAAAGAAAGCCCAAAGAAAGGGGAAAGAAAGCCCAAAGAAAGCCCAAAGAAAGCCCAAAGAAAGCCCAAAGAAATCGCAGAGAAAGCCGAAAGAAAGCCCAAATAAAGCCCAAAGAAAGCCCAGAGAAAGCCCATAGAAAGCCCAAAGAAAGCCCAAAGAAAGGCCAAAGAAAGCCCAAAGAAAGGGGAAAGAAAGCCCAAAGAAAGCCACAAGAAAGCCACAAGAAAGGGGAAAGAAAGCCCAAAGAAAGGGGAAAGAAAGCCCAAAAAAAGCCCAAAGAAAGCCCAAGGAAAGCCCAAAGAAAGCCCAAAGAAAGCCCAAAGAAAGCCCAAAGAAAGCCCAAAGAAAGCCCAAACAAAGGGGAAAGAAAGCCCAAAGAAAGCCCAAGGAAAAGGGAAAGAAAGCCCAAAGAAAGCCCAAAGAAAGGGGAAAGAAAGCCCAAAGAAAGCCCAAAGAAAGGGGAAAGAAAGCCCAAAGAAAGGGGAAAGAAAGCCCAAAGAAAGGGGAAAGAAAGCCCAAAGAAAGCCCAAAGAAAGAGGAAAGAAAGCCCAAAGAAAGAGGAAAGAAAGCACAAAGAAAGGGGAAAGAAAGCCCAAAGAAAGGGGAAAGAAAGCCCAAAGAAAGGGGAAAGAAAGCCCAAAGAAATCCCAAAGAAAGGGGAAAGAAAGGCCAAAGAAAGGGGAAAGAAAGCCCAAAGAAAGCCCAAATAAAGCCCAAAGAAAGCCCAGAGAAAGCCCATAGAAAGTCCAAAGAAAGCCCAAAGAAAGGCCAAAGAAAGCCCAAAGAAAGGGGAAAGAAAGCCCAAAGAAAGGGGAAAGAAAGCCCAAAGAAAGCCACAAGAAAGGGGAAAGAAAGCCCAAAGAAAGGGGAAAGAAAGCCCAAAGAAATCCCAAAGAAAGCCCAAAGAAAGCCCAAGGAAAGGGGAAAGAAAGCCCAAAGAAAGCCCAAAGAAAGGGGAAAGAAAGCCAAAAGAAAGGGAAAATAAAGGAGAAAGAAAGCCCAAAGAAAGCCCAAAGAAAGGGGAAAGAAAGCCCAAAGAAAGGGGAAAGAAAGCCCAAAGAAAGGGGAAAGAAAGCCCAAAGAAAGCCCAAAGAAAGCCCAAAGAAAGCCCAAAGAAAGGGGAAAGAAAGGCCAAAGAAAGGGGAAAGAAAGCCCAAAGAAAGCCCAAAGAAAGGGGAAAGAAGCCCAAAGAAAGCCCAAATAAAGCCCAAAGAAAGCCAGAGAAAGCCCATAGAAAGCCCAAAGAAAGCCCAAAGAAAGGCCAAAGAAAGGCCAAAGAAAGGGGAAAGAAAGCCCAAAGAAAGCCCAAAGAAAGCCACAAGAAAGGGGAAAGAAAGCCCAAAGAAAGGGGAAAGAAAGCCCAAAGAAATCCCAAAGAAATCCCAAAGAAAGCCCAAAGAAAGCCCAAGGAAAGGGGAAAGAAAGCCCAAAGAAAGGTGAAAGAAAGCCCAAAGAAAGCCCAAAGAAAGCCCAAAGAAAGGGGAAAGAAAGCCCAAAGAAAGGGAAAATAAAGGAGAAAGAAAGCCCAAAGAAAGCCCAAAGAAAGGGGAAAAAAAGCCCAAAGAAAGGGGAAAGAAAGCCCAAAGAAAGCCCAAAGAAAGGGGAAAGAAAGCCCAAAGAAAGGGCAAAGAAAGCCCAAGGAAATGGCAAAGAAAGCCCAAAGAAAGGGCAAAGAAAGCCCAAAGAAAGGGGAAAGAAAGCCCTAAGAAAGCCCCAAGAAAGGGGAAAGAAAGCCCAAAGAAAGGGGAAAGAAAGCCCAAAGAAATCCCAAAGAAATCCCAAAGAAAGCCCAAAGAAAGCCCAAAGAAAGCCCAAAGGAAGCCCAAGGAAAGCCCAAAGAAAGCCCAAAGAAAGCCCAAAGAAAGCCCAAAGAAAGGCCAAACAAAGGGTAAAGGAAGCCCAAAGAAAGCCCAAGGAAAAGGGAAAGAAAGCCCAAAGAAAGCCCAAAGAAAGAGGAAAGAAAGCCCAAAGAAAGCCCAAAGAAAGGGGATAGAAAGCCCAAAGAAAGCCCAAAGAAAGAGGAAAGAAAGCCCAAAGAAAGGGGAAAGAAAGCCCAAAGAAAGCCCAAAGAAAGAGGAAAGAAAGCCCAAAGAAAGGGGAAAGAAAGCACAAAGAAAGAGGAAAGAAAGCCCAAAGAAAGGGGAAAGAAAGCCCAAAGAAAGGGGAAAGAAAGCCCAAAGAAAGCCCAAAGAAAGGGGAAAGAAAGCCCAAAGAAAGGGGAAACAAAGCCCAAAGAAAGCCCAAAGAAAGAGGAAAGAAAGCCCAAAGAAAGGGGAAAGAATGCACAAAGAAAGGGGAAGGAAAGCCCAAAGAAAGGGGAAAGAAAGCCCAAAGAAAGGGGAAACAAAGCCCAAAGAAAGCCCAAAGAAAGGGGAAAGAAAGGCCAAAGAAAGGGGAAAGAAAGCCCAAAGAAAGCCCAAATAAAGCCCAAAGAAAGCCCAGAGAAAGCCCATAGAAAGCCCAAAGAAAGCCCAAAGAAAGGCCAAAGAAATCCCAAAGAAAGGGGAAAGAAAGCCCAAAGAAAGGGGAAAGAAAGCCCAAAGAAAGCCCAAAGAAAGCCACAAGAAAGGGGAAAGAAAGCCCAAACAAAGGGGAAAGAAAGCCCAAAGAAATCCCAAAGAAAGCCCAAAGAAATCCCAAGCAAAGGGGAAAGAAAGCCCAAAGAAAGCCCAAAGAAAGGAGAAAGAAAGCCTAAAGAAAGCCCAAAGAAAGGGGAAAGAAAGCCCAAAGAAAGGGGAAAGAAAGCCCAAAGAAAGGGGAAAGAAAGCCCAAAGAAAGCCCAAAGAAAGCCCAAAGAAAGCCCAAAGAAAGCCCAAAGAAAGGGGAAAGAAAGGCCAAAGAAAGGGGAAAGAAAGCCCAAAGAAAGCCCAAAGAAAGGGGAAAGAAGCCCAAAGAAAGCCCAATTAAAGCCCAAAGAAAGCCCAGAGAAAGCCCATAGAAAGCCCCAAGAAAGCCCAAAGAAAGGCCAAAGAAAGGCCAAAGAAAGGGGAAAGAAAGCCCAAAGAAAGCCCAAAGAAAGCCACAAGAAAGGGGAAAGAAAGCCCAAAGAAAGGGGAAAGAAAGCCCAAAGAAATCCCAAAGAAATCCCAAAGAAAGCCCAAAGAAAGCCCAAGGAAAGGGGAAAGAAAGCCCAAAGAAAGGTGAAAGAAAGCCCAAAGAAAGCCCAAAGAAAGGGGAAAGAAAGCCCAAAGAAAGGGAAAATAAAGGAGAAAGAAAGCCCAAAGAAAGCCCAAAGAAAGGGGAAAGAAAGCCCAAAGAAAGGGGAAAGAAAGCCCAAAGAAAGCCCAAAGAAAGGGGAAAGAAAGCCCAAAGAAAGGGGAAAGAAAGCCCAAAGAAAAGGGAAAGAAAGCCCAAAGAAATGGGAGAGAAAGCCCAAAGAAAGCCCAAAGAAAGGGGAAAGTAAGCACTAAGAAAGGGCAAAGAAAGCCCAAAGAAAGGGCAAAGAAAGCCCAAAGAAATGGCAAAGAAAGCACAAAGAAAGGGCAAAGAAAGCCCAAAGAAAGGGGAAAGAAAGCCCTGAGAAAGCCCCAAGAAAGGGGAAAGAAAGCCCAAAGAAAGGGGAAAGAAAGCCCAAAGAAAGCCCAAAGAAAGCCCAAAGAAAGCCCAAAGAAATGGGAAAGAAAGCCCAAAGAAAGCCCAAAGAAAGGGGAAAGAAAGCCCAAAGAAAGGGGAAACAAAGGCCAAAGAAATGGGAAAGAAAGGGGAAAGAAAGCCCAAAGAAAGGGGAAAGAAAGGGGAAAGAAAGGGGAAAGAAAGCCCAAAGAAATCCCAAAGAAAGGGGAAAGAAACCCCAAAGAAAGCCCAAAGAAAGGGGAAAGAAAGCCGAAAGAAAGGGGAATGACAGCCCAAAGAAAGGGGAAAGAAAGCCCAAAGAAAGGGGAAAGAAAGCCCAAAGAAAGGCCAAGGAAAGCCCAAAGAAAGCCAAAAGAAAGGGGAAAGAAAGCCCAAAGAAAGCCCAAACAAAGGGGAAAGAAAGCCCAAAGAAAGGGGAAAGAAAGCCCAAAGAAAGGGGAAAGAAAGCCCAAAGAAAGGGGAAAGAAAGCCCAAAGAAAGGGGAAAGAAAGCCCAGAGAAAGCCCAAAGAAAGCCCAAGGAAAGCCCAAAGAAAAGGGAAAGAAAGCCCAAAGAAAGGGGAAAGAATACCCAAAGAAAGGGGAAAGACAGCCCAAAGAAAGGGGAAAGAAAGCCCAAAGAAAGGGGAAAGAAAGCCCAAAGAAAGAGGAAAGAAAGCCCGAAGAAAGCCCAAAGAAAGCCCAAAGAAAGCCCAAACAAAGGGGAAAGAAATCCGGAAGAAAGCCCAAAGAAAGCCCAAAGAAAGCGCAAACAAAGCCCAATCAAAGGGGAAAGAAAGCCCAAAGAAAGGGGAAAGAAAGCCCAGAGAAAGGGAAAACAAAGCCCAAAGAAAGGGGAAAAAAAGCCCCAAGAAAGGGGAAAGAAAGCCCAAAGAAAGCACAAACAAAGGGGAAAGAAAGCCCAAAGAAAGGGGAAAGAAAGCCCTGAGAAAGCCCAAAGAAAGCCCAAGGAAAGCCCAAAGAAAAGGGAAAGAAAGCCCAAAGAAAGGGGAAAGAATACCCAAAGAAAGGGGAAAGACAGCCCAAAGAAAGGGGAAAGAAAGCCCAAAGAAAGGGGAAAGAAAGCCCAAAGAAAGAGGAAAGAAAGCTCGAAGAAAGCCCAAAGAAAGCCCAAAGAAAGCCCAAAGAAAGCCCAATCAAAGGGGAAAGAAAGCCCAAAGAAAGGGGAAAGAAAGCCCAGAGAAAGGGAAAACAAAGCCCAAAGAAAGGGGAAAAAAAGCCCAAAGAAAGGGGAAAGAAAGCCCAAAGAAAGGTGAGAGAAAGCCCAAAGAAAGCCCAAAGAAAGGGGAAAGAAAGCCCAAAGAAAGGGGATAGAAAGCCCAAAGAAAGTGGAAAGAAATCCCAAAGAAAGGGGAAAGAAAGCCCAAAGAAAGGGGAAAGAGAACCCAAAGAAAAGGAAAAGAAAGCCCAAAGAAAGCCCAAAGAAAGCGGAAAGAAAGCCCAAAGAAAGCCCAAAGAAAGCCCAAAGAAAGGGGAAAGAAAGCCCAAAGAAAGGGGAAACAAAGCCCAAAGAAAGTGGAAAGAAAGCCCAAAGAAAGCCCAAAGAAAGGGGAAAGAAAGCCCAAAGAAAGGGGAAAGAAAGCCCAAAGACAGCCCAAGGAAAGGGGAAATAAAGCCCAAAGAAAGCCCAAAGAAAGGGGAAAGAAAGGGGAAAGAAAGCTCAAACAAAGGGGAAAGAAAGCCCAAAGAAAGCCCAAAGAAACGGGAAAGAAAGCGCAAAGAAATACCAAAGAAAGGGGAAAGAAAGCCCAAAGAAAGGGGAAAGAAAGCCCAAAGAAAGGGGAAAGAAAGCCCAAAGAAAGGGGAAAGACAGCCCAAAGAAAGGGGAAAGAAAGCCCAAAGAAAGGGGAAAGAAAGCCCAAAGAAAGCCCAAAGAAAGGGGAAAGAAAGCCCAAAGAAAAGGGAAAGAAAGCCCAAAGAATGCCCAAAGAAAGCGGAAAGAAAGCCCAAAGAAAGCCTAAAGAAAGCCTAAAGAAAGCCTAAAGAAAGGGGAAACAAAGCCCAAAGAAAGGGGAAAGAAAGCCCAAAGAAAGCCCAAAGAAAGGGGAAAGAAAGCCCAAAGAAAGGGGAAAGAAAGCCCAAAGAAAGCCCAAAGAAAGGGGAAAGAAAGCCCAAAGAAGGGGGAAAGAAAGCCCAAAGAAAGCCCAAGGAAAGGGGAAACAAAGCCCAAAGGGGAAAGAAAGCCCAAAGAAAGCCCAAAGAAAGGGGAAAGAAAGCCCAAAGAAAGGGGAAAGAAAGCCCAAATAAAGCCCAAATAAAGGGGAAAGAAAGCCCAAAGAAAGGGGAAAGAAAGCCCAAAGAAAGCCCAAAGAAAGCCCAAAGAAAGCCCAAAGAAAGGGGAAAGAAAGCCCAAAGAAAGCCCAAAGAAAGGGGAAAGAAAGCCCAAAGAAAGCCCAAAGAAAGGGGAAAGAAAGCCCAAAGAAAGGGGAAAGAAAGCCCAAAGAAAACCCAAAGAAAGCCCAAAGAAAGCCCACAGAAAGCCCAAAGAAAGCCCAAAGAAAGCCCAAAGAAAGGGGAAAGAAAGCCCAAAGAAAGGGGAAAGAAAGCCCAAAGAAAGGGGAAAGAAAGCCCAAAGAAAGCCCAAAGAAAGAGGAAAGAAAGCGCAAAGAAAGCCCAAAGAAAGCCCAAAGAATGCCCAAAGAAAGGGGAAAGAAAGCCCAAAGAAAGCCCAAAGAAAGGGGAAAGATAGCCTATGAAAGCCCAAAGAAAGCCCAAAGAAAGGCCAAAGAAAGGGGAAAGAAAGCCCAAAGAAAGGGGGAAGAAAGCCCAAAGAATGGGGAATGACAGCCCAAAGAAAGGGGAAAGAAAGCCCAAAGAAAGGGGAAAGAAAGCTCAGAGAAAGGCCAAAGAAAGCCCAAAGAAAGCCCAAAGAAAAGGGAAAGAAAGCCCAAAGAAAGGGGAAAGAAAGCCCAAAGAAAGGGGAATGACAGCCCAAAGAAAGGGGAAAGAAAGCCAAAAGAAAGCCCAAAGAAAGCCCAAAGAAAGCCCACAGAAAGGGGAAAGAAAGCCCAAAGAAAGCCCAAAGAAAGCCCAAGGAAAGCCCAAAGAAAGGGGAAAGAAAGCCCAAAGAAAGGGGAAAGAAAGCCCAAAGAAAGCCCAAAGAAAGCCCAAAGAAAGCCCAAAGAAATGGGAAAGAAAGCCCAAAGAAAGCCCAAAGAAAGGGGAAAGAAAGCCCAAAGAAAGGGGAAACAAAGGCCAAAGAAATGGGAAAGAAAGGGGAAAGAAAGCCCAAAGAAAGGGGAGAGAAAGGGGAAAGAAAGGGGAAAGAAAGCCCAAAGAAATCCCAAAGAAAGGGGAAAGAAACCCCAAAGAAAGCCCAAAGAAAGGGGAAAGAAAGCCGAAAGAAAGGGGAATGACAGCCCAAAGAAAGGGGAAAGAAAGCCCAAAGAAAGGGGAAAGAAAGCCCAAAGAAAGGGGAAACAAAGCCCAAAGAAAGGGGAAAGAAAGCTCAAAGAAAGCCCAAAGAAAGGGGAAAGAGAGCCCAAAGAAAGGGAAAAGAAAGCCCAAAGAAAGGGGAAAGAAAGCCCAAAGAAAGGGGAAAGAAAGCCCAAAGAAAGGGGAAAGAAAGCCCAAAGAAAGCCAAAAGAAAGGGGAAAGAAAGCCCAAAGAAAGCCCAAACAAAGGGGAAAGAAAGCCCAAAGAAAGGGGAAAGAAAGCCCAAAGAAAGGGGAAAGAAAGCCCAAAGAAAGGGGAAAGAAAGCCCAAAGAAAGGGGAAAGAAAGCCCAGAGAAAGCCCAAAGAAAGCCCAAGGAAAGCCCAAAGAAAAGGGAAAGAAAGCCCAAAGAAAGGGGAAAGAATACCCAAAGAAAGGGGAAAGACAGCCCAAAGAAAGGGGAAAGAAAGCCCAAAGAAAGGGCAAAGAAAGCCCAAAGAAAGAGGAAAGAAAGCCCGAAGAAAGCCCAAAGAAAGCCCAAAGAAAGCCCAAAGAAAGCCCAAACAAAGGGGAAAGAAATCCCGAAGAAAGCCCAAAGAAAGCCCAAAGAAAGCCCAAACAAAGCCCAATCAAAGGGGAAAGAAAGCCCAAAGAAAGGGGAAAGAAAGCCCAGAGAAAGGGAAAACAACGCCCAAAGAAAGGGGAAAAAAAGCCCAAAGAAAGGGGAAAGAAAGCCCAAAGAAAGCCCAAACAAAGGGGAAAGAAAGCCCAAAGAAAGGGGAAAGAAAGCCCTGAGAAAGCCCAAAGAAAGCCCAAGGAAAGCACAAAGAAAAGGGAAAGAAAGCCCAAAGAAAGGGGAAAGAATACCCAAAGAAAGGGGAAAGACAGCCCAAAGAAAGGGGAAAGAAAGCCCAAAGAAAGGGGAAAGAAAGCCCAAAGAAAGAGGAAAGAAAGCCCGAAGAAAGCCCAAAGAAAGCCCAAAGAAAGCCCAAAGAAAGCCCAATCAAAGGGGAAAGAAAGCCCAAAGAAAGGGGAAAGAAAGCCCAGAGAAAGGGAAAACAAAGCCCAAAGAAAGGGGAAAAAAAGCCCAAAGAAAGGGAAAGAAAGCCCAAAGAAAGGTGAGAGAAAGCCCAAAGAAAGCCCAAAGAAAGGGGAAAGAAAGCCCAAAGAAAGGGGATAGACAGCCCAAAGAAAGTGGAAAGAAATCCCAAAGAAAGGGGAAAGAAAGCCCAAAGAAAGAGGAAAGAGAACCCAAAGAAAAGGAAAAGAAAGCCCAAAGAAAGCCCAAAGAAAGCGGAAAGAAAGCCCAAAGAAAGCCCAAAGAAAGCCCAAAGAAAGGGGAAAGAAAGCCCAAAGAAAGGGGAAAGAAAGCCCAAAGACAGCCCAAAGAAAGGGGAAATAAAGCCCAAAGAAAGCCCAAAGAAAGGGGAAAGAAAGGGGAAAGCAAGCTCAAACAAAGGGGAAAGAAAGCCCAAAGAAACCCCAAAGAAAGGGGAAAGAAAGCGCAAAGAAATACCAAAGAAAGGGGAAAGAAAGCCCAAAGAAAGGGGAAAGAAAGCCCAAAGAAAGGGGAAAGAAAGCCCAAAGAAAGGGGAAAGACAGCCCAAAGAAAGGGGAAAGAAAGCCCAAAGAAAGGGGAAAGAAAGCCCAAAGAAAGCCCAAAGAAAGGGGAAAGAAAGCCCAAAGAATGCCCAAAGAAAGCGGAAAGAAAGCCCAAAGAAAGCCTAAAGAAAGCCTAAAGAAAGCCTAAAGAAAGGGGAAACAAAGCCCAAAGAAAGGGGAAAGAAAGCCCAAAGAAAGCCCAAAGAAAGGGGAAAGAAAGCCCAAAGAAAGGGGAAAGAAAGCCCAAAGAAAGCCCAAAGAAAGGGGAAAGAAAGCCCAAAGAAAGGGGAAAGAAAGCCCAAAGAAAGCCCAAGGAAAGGGGAAACAAAGCCCAAAGGGGAAAGAAAGCCCAAAGAAAGCCCAAAGAAAGGGGAAAGAAAGCCCAAAGAAAGGGGAAAGAAAGCCCAAATAAAGCCCAAATAAAGGGGAAAGAAAGCCCAAAGAAAGGGGAAAGAAAGCCCAAAGAAAGCCCAAAGAAAGCCCAAAGAAAGCCCAAAGAAAGCCCAAAGAAAGGGGAAAGAAAGCCCAAAGAAAGCCCAAAGAAAGGGGAAAGAAAGCCCAAAGAAAGCCCAAAGAAAGGGGAAAGAAAGCCCAAAGAAAGGGGAAAGAAAGCCCAAAGAAAACCCAAAGAAAGCCCAAAGAAAGCCCACAGAAAGCCCAAAGAAAGCCCAAAGAAAGCCCAAAGAAAGGGGAAAGAAAGCCCAAAGAAAGGGGAAAGAAAGCCCAAAGAAAGGGGAAAGAAAGCCCAAAGAAAGCCCAAAGAAAGAGGAAAGAAAGCGCAAAGAAAGCCCAAAGAAAGCCCAAAGAATGCCCAAAGAAAGGGGAAAGAAAGCCCAAAGAAAGCCCAAAGAAAGGGGAAAGATAGCCTATGAAAGCCCAAAGAAAGCCCAAAGAAAGGCCAAAGAAAGGGGAAAGAAAGCCCAAAGAAAGGGGGAAGAAATCCCAAAGAATGGGGAATGACAGCCCAAAGAAAGGGGAAAGAAAGCCCAAAGAAAGGGGAAAGAAAGCCCAAAGAAAGGGGAAAGAAAGCCCAAAGAAAGCCCAAAGAAAGCCCAAAGAAAGTGGAAAGAAAGGGGAAAGAAAACCCAAAGAAAGCCCAAAGAAAGGGGAAAGAAAGCCCAAAGAAAGGGGAAAGAAAGCCCAAAGAAAGGGGAAAGTAAGCCCAAAGAAAGCCCACAGAAAGGGGAAAGAAAGCCCAAAGAAAGGGGAAAGAAAGCCCAAAGAAAGCCCAAAGAAAGCCCAAAAAAAGCCCAAAGAAAGGGGAAAGAAAGCCCAAAGAAAGGGGAAAGAAAGCCCAAAGAAAGGGGAAAGAAAGCCCAAAGAAAGGGGAAAGAAAGCCCAAAGAAAGGGGAAAGAAATCCCAAAGAAAGGGGAAAGAAAGCCAAAGAAAGCCCAAAGAAAGCCCAAAGAAAGTGGAAAGAAAGGGGAAAGAAAGCCCAAAGAAAGCCCAAATAAATCCCAAAGAAAGCCCACAGAAAGCCCAAAGAAAGGCCAAAGAAAGGGGAAAGAAAGCCCAAAGAAAGGGGAAAGAAAGCCCAAAGAAAGGGGAAAGAAAGCCCAAAGAAAGGGGAAAGAAAGCCCAAAGAAAGGGGAAAGAAAGCCCAAAGAAAGCCCAAAGAAAGTGGAAAGAAAGGGGAAAGAAAGCCCAAAGAAAGCCCAAAGAAAGACCAAGGAAAGCCCAAAGAAAGGGGAAAGAAAGCCCAAAGAAAGGGGAATGACAGCCCAAAGAAAGGGGAAAGAAAGCCCAAAGAAATGGGAATGAGAGCCCAAAGAAAGGGGAAAGAAAGCCCAAAGAAAGGGGAAAGAAAGCCCAAAGAGAGGGGAAAGAAAGCCCAAAGAAAGGGGAAAGAAAGCCCAAGAAAGCCCAAAGAAAGTGGAAAGAAAGGGGAAAGAAAGCCCAAAGAAAGCCCAAAGAAAGCCCAAGTAAAGCCCAAAGAAAGGGGAAAGAAAGCCCAAAGAAAGGGGAAAGAAAGCCCAAAGAAAGCCCAAAGAAAGGGGAAAGAAAGCCCAAAGAAAGGGGAAAGAAAGCCCAAAGAAAGGGGAAAGAAAGCCCAAAGAAAGCCCAAAGAAACCCCAAAGAAAGGGGAAAGAAAGCCCAAAGAAAGGGGAAAGAAAGCCCAAAGAAAGGGGAATGACAGCCCAAAGAAAGGGGAAAGAAAGCCCAAAGAAAGGGGAAAGAAAGCCCAAAGAAAGGGGGAAGAAAGCCCAAAGAAAGCCCAAAGAAAGGGGAAAGAAAGCCCAAAGAAAGGGGAAAGAAAGGGGACAGAAAGCCCAAAGAAAGCCCAAAGAAAGCCCAAAGAAAGAGGAAAGAAAGCCCAAAGAAAGCCCAAAGAAAGGGGAAAGAAAGCACAAAGAAAGGGGAAAGAAAGTCCAAAGAAAGGGGAAAGAAAGCCCAAAGAAAGGGGAAAGACACCCCAAAGAAAGCCCAAAGAAAGGGGAAAGAAAGCCCAAAGAAAGGGGAAAGAAAGCTCAAAGAAAGCCCAAAGAAATGGGAAAGAAAGCCCAAAGAAAGGGGAAAGAAAGCCCAGAGAAAGCCCGAAGAAAGCCCAAAGAAAGCCCAAAGAAAGCCCAAAGAAAGCCCAAAGAAAAGGGAAAGAAAGCCCAAAGAAAGGGGAAAGAAAGGGGAAAGAAAGCCAGAAGAAAAGGGAAAGAAAGCCCAAAGAAAGCCCAAAGAAAGGGGAAAGAAAGCCCAAAGAAAGGGGAAAGAAAGGGGAAAGAAAGCGCAAAGAAAGCCCAAAGAAAGGGGAAAGAAAGCCCAAAGAAAGGGGAAAGAAAGCCCAAAGAAAGGGGAAAGAAAGCCCAAAGAAAGGGGAAAGAAAGCCCAAAGAAAGGGGAAAGAAAGCCCAAAGAAAGGGGAAAGAAAGCCCAGAGAAAGCCCAAAGAAAGCCCAAAGAAAGGGGAAAGAAAGCCCAAAGAAAGCCCAAAGAAAGCCCAAGGAAAGCCCAAAGAAAGGGCGAAAATAGCCCAAAGAAAGGGGAAAGAAAGCCCAAAGAAAGCCCAAAGAAAGCCCAAAGAAAGCCCACAGAAAGGGGAAAGAAATCCCAAAGAAAGGGGAAAGAAAGCCCAAAGAAAGCCCAAAGAAAGCCCAAAGAAAGCCCAAAGAAAGCCCAAAGAAAGGGGAAAGAAAGCCCAAAGAAAGGGGAATGACAGCCCAAAGAAAGGGGAAAGAAAGCCCAAAGAAAGGGGAAAGAAAGCCCAAAGAGAGGGGAAAGAAAGCCCAAAGAAAGGGGAAAGAAAGCCCAAGAAAGCCCAAAGAAAGTGGAAAGAAAGGGGAAAGAAAGCCCAAAGAAAGCCCAAAGAAAGCCCAAGGAAAGCCCAAAGAAAGGGGAAAGAAAGCCCAAAGAAAGGGGAAAGAAAGCCCAAAGAAATCCCACAGAAAGGGGAAAGAAATCCCAAAGAAAGGGGAAAGAAAGCCCAAAGAAAGCCCAAAGAAAGCCCAAAGAAAGCCCAAAGAAAGGGGAAAGAAAGCCCAAAGAAAGGGGAATGACAGCCCAAAGAAAGGGGAAAGAAAGCCCAAAGAAAGGGGAAAGAAAGCCCAAAAAGAGGGGAAAGAAAGCCCAAAGAAAGGGGAAAGAAAGCCCAAGAAAGCCCAAAGAAAGTGGAAAGAAAGGGGAAAGAAAGCCCAAAGAAAGGGGAAAGAAAGCCCAAAGAAAGCCCAAAGAAAGGGGAAAGAAAGCCCAAAGAAAGGGGAAACAAAGCCCAAAAAAGGAGAAAGAAAGGGGAAAGAAAGCCCAAAGGAAATGGAAAAAAAGGGGAAAGAAAGCCCAAAGAAAGCCCAAAGAAAGGGCAAAGAAAGCCCAAAGAAAGTGGAAAGAAAGCCCAAAGAAAGCCCAAAGAAACCCCAAAGAAAGGGGAAAGAAAGCCCAAAGGAAGGGAAAGAAAGCCCAAGGAAAGGGGAAAGAAAGCCCAAAGAAAGGGGAAATAAAGCCCAAAGAAAGGGGAAAGAAAGCCCAAAGAAAGGGGGAAGAAAGCCCAAAGAAAGCCCAAAGAAAGGGGATAGAAAGGGGACAGAAAGCCCAAAGAAAGCCCAAAGAAAGGGGAAAGAAAGCCCAAAGAAAGCCCAAAGAAAGGGGAAAGAAAGCACAAAGAAAGGGGAAAGAAAGTCCAAAGAAAGGGGAAAGAAAGCCCAAAGAAAGGGGAAAGACACCCCAAAGAAAGGGGAAAGAAAGCCCAAAGAAAGGGGAAAGAAAGCTCAAAGAAAGCCCAAAGAAAGGGGAAAGAAAGCCCAAAGAAAGGGGAAAGAAAGGGGAAAGAAAGCCCAAAGAAAGCCCAAAGAAAGCCCAAAGAAAGCCCACAGAAAGCCCAAAGAAATCCCAAAGAAAGCCCAAAGAAAGCCCAAAGAAATGTCAAAGAAAGGGGAAAGAAAGCCCAAAGAAAGGGGAAAGAAAGCCCAAAGAAAGGGGAATGACAGCCCAAAGAAAGGGGAAAGAAAGCCCAAAGAAAGCCCAAAGAAAGCTCAAGGAAAGCCCAAAGAAAGGGGAAAGAAATCCCAAAGAAAGAGGAATGACAGCCCAAAGAAAGGGGAAAGAAAGCCCAAAGAAAGGGGAAAGAAAGCCCAAAGAAAGGGGAAAGAAAGCCCAAAGAAAGGGGAAAGAAAGCCCAAAGAAAGGGGAAAGAAAGCCCAAAGAAAGCCCAAAGAAAGCCCAAAGAAAGTGGAAAGAAAGGGGAAAGAAAGCCCAAAGAAAGCCCAAGGAAAGCCCAAAGAAAGGGGAAATAAAGCCCAAAGAAAGGGTAATGACAGCCCAAAGAAAGGGTAAAGAAAGCCCAAAGAAAGGGAAAGAAAGCCCAAAGAAAGCCCAAAGAAAGCCCAAAGAAAGCCCAAAGAAAGTGGAAAGAAAGGGGAAAGAAAGCCCAAAGAAAGGGGAAAGAAAGCCCAAAGAAAGGGGAAAGAAAGCCCAAAGAAAGACCAAAGAAAGACCAAAGAAAGCCCAAAGAAAGCCCAAAGAAAGGAGAAAGAAAGCCCAAAGAAAGGGGAAAGAAAGCCCAAAGAAAGGGGAATGACAGCCCAAAGAAAGGGGAAAGAAAGCCCAACGAAAGGGGAAAGAAAGCCCAAAGAAAGGGGAAAGAAAGCCCAAAGAAAGGGGAAAGAAAGCCCAAAGAAATGGGAAAGAAAGCCCAAATAAAGGGGAATGACAGCCCAAAGAAAGGGGAAAGAAAGCCCAAAGAAAGGGGAAAGAAAGCCCAAAGAAAGGGGAAAGAAAGCCCAAAGAAAGGGGAAAGAAAGCCCAAAGAAAGCCCAAAGAAAGCCCAAAGAAAGCCAAAGAAAGTGGAAAGAAAGGGGAAAGAAAGCCCAAAGAAAGCCCAAAGAAAGCCCAAAGAAAGCCCACAGAAAGCCCAAAGAAATCCCAAAGAAAGCCCAAAGAAAGCCCAAAGAAATGTCAAAGAAAGGGGAAAGAAAGCCCAAAGAAAGGAAAAAGAAATCCCAAAGAAAGGGGAATGACAGCCCAAAGAAAGGGGAAAGAAAGCCCAAAGAAATCCCAAAGAAAGTGGAAAGAAAGGGGAAAGAAAGCCCAAAGAAAGCCCAAAGAAAGCTCAAGGAAAGCCCAAAGAAAGGGGAAAGAAAGCCCAAAGAAAGGGGAATGACAGCCCAAAGAAAGGGGAAAGAAAGCCCAATGAAAGGGGAAAGAAAGCCCAAAGAAAGGGGAAAGAAAGCCCAAAGAAAGGAGAAAGAAAGCCCAAAGAAAGGGGAAAGAAAGTGAAAGAAAGCCCAAAGAAAGGGGAAAGAAAGCCCAAAGAAAGGGGAAAGAAAGCGCAAAGAAAGGGGAAAGAAAGCCCAGAGAAAGCCCGAAGAAAGCCCAAAGAAAGCCCAAAGAAAGCCCAAAGAAAAGGGAAAGAAAGCCCAAAGAAAGGGGAAAGAAAGCCCAAGGAAAGGGGAAAGAAATCCCAAAGAAAGGGGAAATAAAGCCCAAAGAAAGGGGAAAGAAAGCCCAAAGAAAGGGGGAAGAAAGCCCAAAGAAAGCCCAAAGAAAGGGGAAAGAAAGGGGACAGAAAGCCCAAAGAAAGCCCAAAGAAAGCCCAAAGAAAGCCCAAAGAAAGCCCAAAGAAAGGGGAAAGAAAGCCCAAAGAAAGGGAAAGAAAGCGCAAAGAAAGCCCAAAGAAAGGGGAAAGAAAGCCCAAAGAAAGGGGAAAGAAAGTCCAAAGAAAGGGGAAAGAAAGCCCAAAGAAAGGGGAAAGACACCCCAAAGAAAGCCCAAAGAAAGGGGAAAGAAATCCCAAAGAAAGGGGAAAGAAAGCTCAAAGAAAGCCCAAAGAAAGGGGAAAGAAAGCCCAAAGAAAGGGGAAAGAAAGCCCAAAGAAAGGGGAAATGAAGCCCAAAGAAAAGGGAAAGAAAGCCCAAAGAAAGCCCAAAGAAAGGGGAAAGAAAGCCCAAAGAAAGGGGAAAGAAAGCTCAAAGAAAGCCCAAAGAAAGGGGAAAGAAAGCCCAAAGAAAGGGGAAAGAAAGCCCAAAGAAAGGGGAAAGAAAGCCCAGAGAAAGCCCAAAGAAAGCCCAAAGAAAAGGGAAAGAAAGCCCAAAGAAAGGGGAAAGAAAGCCCAAAGAAAGCGGAAAGAAAGCCCAAAGAAAGGGGAATGACAGCCCAAAGAAAGGGGAAAGAAAGCCCAAAGAAAGAGGAAAGAAAGCCCAAAGAAAGGGGAAAGAAAGCCCAAAGAAAGGGGAAAGAAAGCCCAAGAAAGCCCAAAGAAAGCCCAAAGAAAGTGGAAAGAAAGCCCAAAGAAAGCCCAAAGAAAGCCCAAGGAAAGCCCAAAGAAAGGGGAAAGAAAGCCCAAAGAAAGGGGAAAGAAAGCCCAAGGAAAGCCCAAAGAAAGGGGAAAGAAAGCCCAAAGAAAGGGGAAACAAAGCCCAAAGAAAGGGGAAAGAAAGCCCAAGGAAAGGGGAAAGAAAGCTAGAAGAAAGGGGAAATAAAGCCCAAAGAAAGGGGAAAGAAAGCCCAAAGAAAGGGGGAAGAAAGCCCAAAGAAATCCCAAAGAAAGGGGAAAGAAAGCCCAAAGAAAGCCAAAAGAAAGGGGAAAGAAAGCGCAAAGAAAGCCCAAAGAAAGGGGAAAGAAAGCCAAAAGAAAGGGGAAAGAAAGCCCAAGGAAATGGGAAAGAAAGCCCAAAGAAAGGGGAAAGACACCCGAAAGAAAGCCCAAAGAAAGGGAAAAGAAAGCCCGAAGAAAGGGGAAAGAAAGCTCAAAGAAAGCCCAAAGAAAGGGGAAAGAAAGCCCAAAAAAAGAGGAAAGAAAGCCCAAAGAAAGGGGAACGAAAGCCCAAAGAAAGGGGAAAGAAAGCCCAAAGAAAGGGGAAAGAAAGCCCAGAAAAAGCCCAAAGAAAGCCCAAAGAAAGCCCAAAGAAAGCCCAAAGAACAGGGAAAGAAAGCCCAAAGAAAGGGGAAAGAAAGCCCAAAGAAAGGGGAATGACAGCCCAAAGAAAGGGGAAAGAAAGCCCAAAGAAAGGGGAAAGAAAGCCCAAAGAAAGGGGAAAGAAAGCCCAAATAAAGTGGAAAGAAAGGGGAAAGAAAACCCAAAGAAACCCCAAAGAAAGCCCAAGGAAAGTCCAAAGAAAGGGGAAAGAAAACCCAAAGAAAGGGGAAAGAAAGACCAAAGAAAGCCCACAGGAAGGGGAAAGAAAGCCCAAAGAAAGGGGAAAGAAAGCATAAAGAAAGGGTAAAGAAAGCCCAAAGAAAGCCCAAAGAAAGACCAAAGAAAGCCCAAAGAAAGCCCAAAGAAAGGGGAAAGAAAGCCCAAAGAAAGGGGAAAGAAAGCCCAAAGAAAGGGGAATGACAGCCCAAAGAAAGGGGAAAGAAAGCCCAAAGAAATCCCAAAGAAAGTGGAAAGAAAGGGGAAAGAAAGCCCAAAGAAAGCCCAAAGAAAGCTCAAGGAAAGCCCAAAGAAAGGGGAAAGAAAGCCCAAAGAAAGGGGAATGACAGCCCAAAGAAAGGGGAAAGAAAGCCCAAAGAAAGGGGAAAGAAAGCCCAAAGAAAGGGGAAAGAAAGCCCAAAGAAAGGGGAAAGAAAGCCCAAAGAAAGGGGAAAGAAAGCCCAAAGAAAGCCCAAAGAAAGCCCAAAGAAAGTGGAAAGAAAGGGGAAAGAAAGCCCAAAGAAAGCCCAAGGAAAGCCCAAAGAAAGGGGAAATAAAGCCCAAAGAAAGGGTAATGACAGCCCAAAGAAAGGGTAAAGAAAGCCCAAAGAAAGGGGAAAGAAAGCCCAAAGAAAGCCCAAAGAAAGCCCAAAGAAAGCCCAAAGAAAGTGGAAAGAAAGGGGAAAGAAAGCCCAAAGAAAGGGGAAAGAAAGCCCAAAGAAAGGGGAAAGAAAGCCCAAATAAAGTGGAAAGAAAGGGGAAAGAAAACCCAAAGAAACCCCAAAGAAAGCCCAAGGAAAGTCCAAAGAAAGGGGAAAGAAAACCCAAAGAAAGGGGAAAGAAAGACCAAAGAAAGCCCAAAGAAAGCCCACAGGAAGGGGAAAGAAAGCCCAAAGAAAGGGGAAAGAAAGCCCAAAGAAAGGGGAAAGAAAGCCCAAAGAAAGCCCAAAGAAAGACCAAAGAAAGCCCAAAGAAAGCCCAAAGAAAGGGGAAAGAAAGCCCAAAGAAAGGGGAAAGAAAGCCCAAAGAAAGGGGAATGAAAGCCCAAAGAAAGGGGAAAGAAAGCCCAAAGAAATCCCAAAGAAAGTGGAAAGAAAGGGGAAAGAAAGCCCAAAGAAAGCCCAAAGAAAGCTCAAGGAAAGCCCAAAGAAAGGGGAAAGAAAGCCCAAAGAAAGGGGAATGACAGCCCAAAGAAAGGGGAAAGAAAGCCCAAAGAAAGGGGAAAGAAAGCCCAAAGAAAGGGGAAAGAAAGCCCAAAGAAAGGGGAAAGAAAGCCCAAAGAAAGGGGAAAGAAAGCCCAAAGAAAGCCCAAAGAAAGCCCAAAGAAAGTGGAAAGAAAGGGGAAAGAAAGCCCAAAGAAAGCCCAAGGAAAGCCCAAAGAAAGGGGAAATAAAGCCCAAAGAAAGGGTAATGACAGCCCAAAGAAAGGGTAAAGAAAGCCCAAAGAAAGGGGAAAGAAAGCCCAAAGAAAGCCCAAAGAAAGCCCAAAGAAAGCCCAAAGAAAGTGGAAAGAAAGGGGAAAGAAAGCCCAAAGAAAGGGGAAAGAAAGCCCAAAGAAAGGGGAAAGAAAGCCCAAAGAAAGCCCAAAGAAAGACCAAAGAAAGCCCAAAGAAAGCCCAAAGAAAGGGGAAAGAAAGCCCAAAGAAAGGGGAAAGAAAGCCCAAAGAAAGGGGAATGACAGCCCAAAGAAAGGGGAAAGAAAGCCCAACGAAAGGGGAAAGGAAGCCCAAAGAAAGGGGAAAGAAAGCCCAAAGAAAGGGGAAAGAAAGCCCAAAGAAATGGGAAAGAAAGCCCAAATAAAGGGGAATGACAGCCCAAAGAAAGGGGAAAGAAAGCCCAAAGAAAGGGGAAAGAAAGCCCAAAGAAAGGGGAAAGAAAGCCCAAAGAAAGGGGAAAGAAAGCCCAAAGAAAGCCCAAAGAAAGCCCAAAGAAAGTGGAAAGAAAGGGGAAAGAAAGCCCAAAGAAAGCCAAAGAAAGCCCAAAGAAAGCCCACAGAAAGCCCAAAGAAATCCCAAAGAAAGCCCAAAGAAAGCCCAAAGAAATGTCAAAGAAAGGGGAAAGAAAGCCCAAAGAAAGGGGAAAGAAATCCCAAAGAAAGGGGAATGACAGCCCAAAGAAAGGGGAAAGAAAGCCCAAAGAAATCCCAAAGAAAGTGGAAAGAAAGGGGAAAGAAAGCCCAAAGAAAGCCCAAAGAAAGCTCAAGGAAAGCCCAAAGAAAGGGGAAAGAAAGCCCAAAGAAAGGGGAATGACAGCCCAAAGAAAGGGGAAAGAAAGCCCAATGAAAGGGGAAAGAAAGCCCAAAGAAAGGGGAAAGAAAGCCCAAAGAAAGGAGAAAGAAAGCCCAAAGAAAGGGGAAAGAAAGTGGAAAGAAAGCCCAAAGAAAGGGAAAGAAAGCCCAAAGAAAGGGGAAAGAAAGCGCAAAGAAAGGGGAAAGAAAGCCCAGAGAAAGCCCGAAGAAAGCCAAAGAAAGCCCAAAGAAAGCCCAAAGAAAAGGCAAAGAAAGCCCAAAGAAAGGGGAAAGAAAGCCCAAGGAAAGGGAAAGAAATCCCAAAGAAAGGGGAAATAAAGCCCAAAGAAAGGGGAAAGAAAGCCCAAAGAAAGGGGGAAGAAAGCCCAAAGAAAGCCCAAAGAAAGGGGAAAGAAAGGGGACAGAAAGCCCAAAGAAAGCCCAAAGAAAGCCCAAAGAAAGCCCAAAGAAAGGGGAAAGAAAGCCCAAAGAAAGGGGAAAGAAAGCGCAAAGAAAGCCCAAAGAAAGGGGAAATAAAGCCCAAAGAAAGGGGAAAGAAAGTCCAAAGAAAGGGGAAAGAAAGCCCAAAGAAAGCGGAAAGACACCCCAAAGAAAGCCCAAAGAAAGGGGAAAGAAATCCCAAAGAAAGGGGAAAGAAAGCTCAAAGAAAGCCCAAAGAAAGGGGAAAGAAAGCCCAAAGAAAGGGGAAAGAAAGCCCAAAGAAAGGGGAAAGAAAGCCCAAAGAAAAGGGAAAGAAAGCCCAAAGAAAGCCCAAAGAAAGGGGAAAGAAAGCCCAAAGAAAGGGGAAAGAACGCTCAAAGAAAGCCCAAAGAAAGGGGAAAGAAAGCCCAAAGAAAGGGGAAAGAAAGCCCAAAGAAATGGGAAAGAAAGCCCAAAGAAAGGGGAAAGAAAGCTCAGAGAAAGCCCGAAGAAAGCCCAAAGAAAAGGGAAAGAAAGCCCAAAGAAAGGGGAAAGAAAGCCCAAAGAAAGCGGAAAGAAAGCCCAAAGAAAGGGGAATGACAGCCCAAAGAAAGAGGAAAGAAAGCCCAAAGAAAGCGGAAAGAAAGCCCAAAGAAAGGGGAAAGAAAGCCCAAAGAAAGGGGAAAGAAAGCCCAAGAAAGCCCAAAGAAAGCCCAAAGAAAGTGGAAAGAAAGCCCAAAGAAAGCCCAAAGAAAGCCCAGGGAAAGCCCAAAGAAAGGGGAAAGAAAGCCCAAAGAAAGGGGAAAGAAAGCCCAAGGAAAGCCCAAAGAAAGGGGAAAGAAAGCCCAAAGAAAGGGGAAACAAAGCCCAAAGAAAGGGGAAAGAAAGGGGAAAGAAAGCCCAAAGAAAGGGAAAGAAAGGGGAAAGAAAGCCCAAAGAAAGCCCAAAGAAAGGGGAAAGAAAGCCCAAGGAAAGGGGAAAGAAAGCTAGAAGAAAGGGGAAATAAAGCCCAAAGAAAGGGGAAAGAAAGCCCAAAGAAAGGGGAAGAAAGCCCAAAGAAATCCCAAAGAAAGGGGAAAGAAAGCCCAAAGAAAGCCAAAAGAAAGGGGAAAGAAAGCGCAAAGAAAGCCCAAAGAAAGGGGAAAGAAAGCCAAAAGAAAGGGGAAAGAAAGCCCAAGGAAATGGGAAAGAAAGCCCAAAGAAAGGGGAAAGACACCCGAAAGAAAGCCCAAAGAAAGGGAAAAGAAAGCCCAAAGAAAGGGGAAAGAAAGCTCAAAGAAAGCCCAAAGAAAGGGGAAAGAAAGCCCAAAAAAAGGGGAAAGAAAGCCCAAAGAAAGGGGAACGAAAGCCCAAAGAAAGGGGAAAGAAAGCCCAAAGAAAGGGGAAAGAAAGCCAAAAGAAAGGGGAAAGAAAGCCCAAGGAAATGGGAAAGAAAGCCCAAAGAAAGGGGAAAGACACCCGAAAGAAAGCCCAAAGAAAGGGAAAAGAAAGCCCGAAGAAAGGGGAAAGAAAGCTCAAAGAAAGCCCAAAGAAAGGGGAAAGAAAGCCCAAAAAAAGAGGAAAGAAAGCCCAAAGAAAGGGGAACGAAAGCCCAAAGAAAGGGGAAAGAAAGCCCAAAGAAAGGGGAAAGAAAGCCCAGAAAAAGCCCAAAGAAAGCCCAAAGAAAGCCCAAAGAAAGCCCAAAGAACAGGGAAAGAAAGCCCAAAGAAAGGGGAAAGAAAGCCCAAAGAAAGGGGAATGACAGCCCAAAGAAAGGGGAAAGAAAGCCCAAAGAAAGGGGAAAGAAAGCCCAAAGAAAGGGGAAAGAAAGCCCAAAGAAAGTGGAAAGAAAGGGGAAAGAAAACCCAAAGAAACCCCAAAGAAAGCCAAGGAAAGTCCAAAGAAAGGGGAAAGAAAACCCAAAGAAGAAAGGGGAAAGAAAGACCAAAGAAAGCCCAAAGAAAGCCCACAGGAAGGGGAAAGAAAGCCCAAAGAAAGGGGAAAGAAAGCCCAAAGAAAGGGGAAAGAAAGCCCAAAGAAAGCCCAAAGAAAGACCAAAGAAAGCCCAAAGAAAGCCCAAAGAAAGGGGAAAGAAAGCCCAAAGAAAGGGGAAAGAAAGCCCAAAGAAAGGGGAATGACAGCCCAAAGAAAGGGGAAAGAAAGCCCAAAGAAATCCCAAAGAAAGTGGAAAGAAAGGGGAAAGAAAGCCCAAAGAAAGCCCAAAGAAAGCTCAAGGAAAGCCCAAAGAAAGGGGAAAGAAAGCCCAAAGAAAGGGGAATGACAGCCCAAAGAAAGGGGAAAGAAAGCCCAAAGAAAGGGGAAAGAAAGCCCAAAGAAAGGGGAAAGAAAGCCCAAAGAAAGGGGAAAGAAAGCCCAAAGAAAGGGGAAAGAAAGCCCAAAGAAAGCCAAAGAAAGCCCAAAGAAAGTGGAAAGAAAGGGGAAAGAAAGCCCAAAGAAAGCCCAAGGAAAGCCCAAAGAAAGGGGAAATAAAACCCAAAGAAAGGGTAATGACAGCCCAAAGAAAGGGTAAAGAAAGCCCAAAGAAAGGGGAAAGAAAGCCCAAAGAAAGCCCAAAGAAAGCCCAAAGAAAGCCCAAAGAAAGTGGAAAGAAAGGGGAAAGAAAGCCCAAAGAAAGGGGAAAGAAAGCCCAAAGAAAGGGGAAAGAAAGCCCAAAGAAAGCCCAAAGAAATCCCAAAGAAAGGGGAAAGAAAGCCCAAAGAAAGGGGAAAGAAAGCCCAAAGAAAGGGGAATGACAGCCCAAAGAAAGGGGAAAGAAAGCCCAACGAAAGGGGAAAGGAAGCCCAAAGAAAGGGGAAAGAAAGCCCAAAGAAAGGGGAAAGAAAGCCCAAAGAAATGGGAAAGAAAGCCCAAATAAAGGGGAATGACAGCCCAAAGAAAGGGGAAAGAAAGCCCAAAGAAAGGGGAAAGAAAGCCCAAAGAAAGGGGAAAGAAAGCCCAAAGAAAGGGGAAAGAAAGCCCAAAGAAAGCCCAAAGAAAGCCCAAAGAAAGTGGAAAGAAAGGGGAAAGAAAGCCCAAAGAAAGCCCAAAGAAAGCCAAAGAAAGCCCACAGAAAGCCCAAAGAAATCCAAAGAAAGCCCAAAGAAAGCCCAAAGAAATGTCAAAGAAAGGGGAAAGAAAGCCCAAAGAAAGGGGAAAGAAATCCCAAAGAAAGGGGAATGACAGCCCAAAGAAAGGGGAAAGAAAGCCCAAAGAAATCCCAAAGAAAGTGGAAAGAAAGGGGAAAGAAAGCCAAAGAAAGCCCAAAGAAAGCTCAAGGAAAGCCCAAAGAAAGGGGAAAGAAATCCCAAAGAAAGGGGAATGACAGCCCAAAGAAAGGGGAAAGAAAGCCCAATGAAAGGGGAAAGAAAGCCCAAAGAAAGGGGAAAGAAAGCCCAAAGAAAGGAGAAAGAAAGCCCAAAGAAAGGGGAAAGAAAGTGGAAAGAAAGCCCAAAGAAAGGGGAAAGAAAGCCCAAAGAAAGGGGAAAGAAAGCGCAAAGAAAGGGGAAAGAAAGCCCAGAGAAAGCCCGAAGAAAGCCCAAAGAAAGCCCAAAGAAAGCCCAAAGAAAAGGCAAAGAAAGCCCAAAGAAAGGGGAAAGAAAGCCCAAGGAAAGGGGAAAGAAATCCCAAAGAAAGGGGAAATAAAGCCCAAAGAAAGGGGAAAGAAAGCCCAAAGAAAGGGGGAAGAAAGCCCAAAGAAAGCCCAAAGAAAGGGGAAAGAAAGGGGACAGAAAGCCCAAAGAAAGCCCAAAGAAAGCCCAAAGAAAGCCCAAAGAAAGGGGAAAGAAAGCCCAAAGAAAGGGGAAAGAAAGCGCAAAGAAAGCCCAAAGAAAGGGGAAAGAAAGCCCAAAGAAAGGGGAAAGAAAGTCCAAAGAAAGGGGAAAGAAAGCCCAAAGAAAGCGGAAAGACACCCCAAAGAAAGCCCAAAGAAAGGGGAAAGAAATCCCAAAGAAAGGGGAAAGAAAGCTCAAAGAAAGCCCAAAGAAAGGGGAAAGAAAGCCCAAAGAAAGGGGAAAGAAAGCCCAAAGAAAGGGGAAAGAAAGCCCAAAGAAAAGGGAAAGAAAGCCCAAAGAAAGCCCAAAGAAAGGGGAAAGAAAGCCCAAAGAAAGGGGAAAGAACGCTCAAAGAAAGCCCAAAGAAAGGGGAAAGAAAGCCCAAAGAAAGGGGAAAGAAAGCCCAAAGAAATGGGAAAGAAAGCCCAAAGAAAGGGGAAAGAAAGCTCAGAGAAAGCCCGAAGAAAGCCCAAAGAAAAGGGAAAGAAAGCCCAAAGAAAGGGGAAAGAAAGCCCAAAGAAAGCGGAAAGAAAGCCCAAAGAAAGGGGAATGACAGCCCAAAGAAAGGGGAAAGAAAGCCCAAAGAAAGCGGAAAGAAAGCCCAAAGAAAGGGGAAAGAAAGCCCAAAGAAAGGGGAAAGAAAGCCCAAGAAAGCCCAAAGAAAGTCCAAAGAAAGTGGAAAGAAAGCCCAAAGAAAGCCCAAAGAAAGCCCAAGGAAAGCCCAAAGAAAGGGGAAAGAAAGCCCAAAGAAAGGGGAAAGAAAGCCCAAGGAAAGCCCAAAGAAAGGGGAAAGAAAGCCCAAAGAAAGGGGAAACAAAGCCCAAAGAAAGGGGAAAGAAAGGGGAAAGAAAGCCCAAAGAAAGGGAAAGAAAGGGGAAAGAAAGCCCAAAGAAAGGCCAAAGAAAGGGGAAAGAAAGCCCAAGGAAAGGGGAAAGAAAGCTAGAAGAAAGGGGAAATAAAGCCCAAAGAAAGGGGAAAGAAAGCCCAAAGAAAGGGGGAAGAAAGCCCAAAGAAATCCCAAAGAAAGGGGAAAGAAAGCCCAAAGAAAGCCAAAAGAAAGGGGAAAGAAAGCGCAAAGAAAGCCCAAAGAAAGGGGAAAGAAAGCCAAAAGAAAGGGGAAAGAAAGCCCAAGGAAATGGGAAAGAAAGCCCAAAGAAAGGGGAAAGACACCCGAAAGAAAGCCCAAAGAAAGGGAAAAGAAAGCCCAAAGAAAGGGGAAAGAAAGCTCAAAGAAAGCCCAAAGAAAGGGGAAAGAAAGCCCAAAAAAAGGGGAAAGAAAGCCCAAAGAAAGGGGAACGAAAGCCCAAAGAAAGGGGAAAGAAAGCCCAAAGAAAGGGGAAAGAAAGCCCAGAAAAAGCCCAAAGAAAGCCCAAAGAAAGCCCAAAGAAAGCCCAAAAAACAGGGAAAGAAAGCCCAAAGAAAGGGGAAAGAAAGCCCAAAGAAAGGGGAATGACAGCCCAAAGAAAGGGGAAAGAAAGCCCAAAGAAAGGGGAAAGAAAGCCCAAAGAAAGGGGAAAGAAAGCCCAAAGAAATTGGAAAGAAAGGGGAAAGAAAACCCAAAGAAACCCCAAAGAAAGCCCAAGGAAAGTCCAAAGAAAGGGGAAAGAAAACCCAAAGAAAGGGGAAAGAAAGACCAAAGAAAGCCCAAAGAAAGCCCACAGAAAGGGGAAAGAAAGCCCAAAGAAAGGGGAAAGAAAGCCCAAAGAAAGGGGAAAGAAAGCCCAAAGAAAGCCCAAAGAAAGCCCAAAGAAAGCCCAAAGAAAGCCCAAAGAAAGGGGAAAGAAAGCCCAGAGAAAGGGGAAAGAAAGCCCAAAGAAAGGGGAATGACAGCCCAAAGAAAGGGGAAAGAAAGCCCAAAGAAAGGGGAAAGAAAGCCCAAAGAAAGGGGAAAGAAAGCCCAAAGAAAGGGGAAAGAAAGCCCAAAGAAAGGGGAAAGAAAGCCCAAAGAAAGCCCAAAGAAAGCCCAAAGAAAGCCCAAAGAAAGTGGAAAGAAAGGGGAAAGAAAGCCCAAAGAAAGGGGAAAGAAAGCCCAAAGAAAGGGGAAAGAACGCCCAAAGAAAGCCCAAAGAAAGCCCAAAGAAAGTGGAAAGAAAGTGGAAAGAAAGGGGAAAGAAAGCCCAAAGAAAGCCCAAAGAAAGCCCAAAGAAAGCCCACAGAAAGCCCAAAGAAATCCCAAAGAAAGCCCAAAGAAAGCCCAAAGAAATGTCAAAGAAAGGGGAAAGAAAGCCCAAAGAAAGGAAAAAGAAATCCCAAAGAAAGGGGAATGACAGCCCAAAGAAAGGGGAAAGAAAGCCCAAAGAAATCCCAAAGAAAGTGGAAAGAAAGGGGAAAGAAAGCCCAAAGAAAGCCCAAAGAAAGCTCAAGGAAAGCCCAAAGAAAGGGGAAAGAAAGCCCAAAGAAAGGGGAATGACAGCCCAAAGAAAGGGGAAAGAAAGCCCAATGAAAGGGGAAAGAAAGCCCAAAGAAAGGGGAAAGAAAGCCCAAAGAAAGGAGAAAGAAAGCCCAAAGAAAGGGGAAAGAAAGTGGAAAGAAAGCCCAAAGAAAGGGGAAAGAAAGCCCAAAGAAAGGGGAAAGAAAGCGCAAAGAAAGGGGAAAGAAAGCCCAGAGAAAGCCCGAAGAAAGCCCAAAGAAAGCCCAAAGAAAGCCCAAAGAAAAGGGAAAGAAAGCCCAAAGAAAGGGGAAAGAAAGCCCAAGGAAAGGGGAAAGAAATCCCAAAGAAAGGGGAAATAAAGCCCAAAGAAAGGGGAAAGAAAGCCCAAGGAAAGGGGAAAGAAAGCTAGAAGAAAGGGGAAATAAAGCCCAAAGAAAGGGGAAAGAAAGCCCAAAGAAAGGGGGAAGAAAGCCCAAAGAAATCCCAAAGAAAGGGGAAAGAAAGCCCAAAGAAAGCCAAAAGAAAGGGGAAAGAAAGCGCAAAGAAAGCCCAAAGAAAGGGGAAAGAAAGCCAAAAGAAAGGGGAAAGAAAGCCCAAGGAAATGGGAAAGAAAGCCCAAAGAAAGGGGAAAGACACCCGAAAGAAAGCCCAAAGAAAGGGAAAAGAAAGCCCAAAGAAAGGGGAAAGAAAGCTCAAAGAAAGCCCAAAGAAAGGGGAAAGAAAGCCCAAAAAAAGGGGAAAGAAAGCCCAAAGAAAGGGGAACGAAAGCCCAAAGAAAGGGGAAAGAAAGCCCAAAGAAAGGGGAAAGAAAGCCCAGAAAAAGCCCAAAGAAAGCCCAAAGAAAGCCCAAAGAAAGCCCAAAAAACAGGGAAAGAAAGCCCAAAGAAAGGGGAAAGAAAGCCCAAAGAAAGGGGAATGACAGCCCAAAGAAAGGGGAAAGAAAGCCCAAAGAAAGGGGAAAGAAAGCCCAAAGAAAGGGGAAAGAAAGCCCAAAGAAATTGGAAAGAAAGGGGAAAGAAAACCCAAAGAAACCCCAAAGAAAGCCCAAGGAAAGTCCAAAGAAAGGGGAAAGAAAACCCAAAGAAAGGGGAAAGAAAGACCAAAGAAAGCCCAAAGAAAGCCCACAGAAAGGGGAAAGAAAGCCCAAAGAAAGGGGAAAGAAAGCCCAAAGAAAGGGGAAAGAAAGCCCAAAGAAAGCCCAAAGAAAGCCCAAAGAAAGCCCAAAGAAAGGGGAAAGAAAGCCCAGAGAAAGGGGAAAGAAAGCCCAAAGAAAGGGGAATGACAGCCCAAAGAAAGGGGAAAGAAAGCCCAAAGAAAGGGGAAAGAAAGCCCAAAGAAAGGGGAAAGAAAGCCCAAAGAAAGGGGAAAGAAAGCCCAAAGAAAGGGGAAAGAAAGCCCAAAGAAAGCCCAAAGAAAGCCCAAAGAAAGCCCAAAGAAAGTGGAAAGAAAGGGGAAAGAAAGCCCAAAGAAAGGGGAAAGAAAGCCCAAAGAAAGGGGAAAGAACGCCCAAAGAAAGCCCAAAGAAAGCCCAAAGAAAGTGGAAAGAAAGTGGAAAGAAAGGGGAAAGAAAGCCCAAAGAAAGCCCAAAGAAAGCCCAAAGAAAGCCCACAGAAAGCCCAAAGAAATCCCAAAGAAAGCCCAAAGAAAGCCCAAAGAAATGTCAAAGAAAGGGGAAAGAAAGCCCAAAGAAAGGAAAAAGAAATCCCAAAGAAAGGGGAATGACAGCCCAAAGAAAGGGGAAAGAAAGCCCAAAGAAATCCCAAAGAAAGTGGAAAGAAAGGGGAAAGAAAGCCCAAAGAAAGCCCAAAGAAAGCTCAAGGAAAGCCCAAAGAAAGGGGAAAGAAAGCCCAAAGAAAGGGGAATGACAGCCCAAAGAAAGGGGAAAGAAAGCCCAATGAAAGGGGAAAGAAAGCCCAAAGAAAGGGGAAAGAAAGCCCAAAGAAAGGAGAAAGAAAGCCCAAAGAAAGGGGAAAGAAAGTGGAAAGAAAGCCCAAAGAAAGGGGAAAGAAAGCCCAAAGAAAGGGGAAAGAAAGCGCAAAGAAAGGGGAAAGAAAGCCCAGAGAAAGCCCGAAGAAAGCCCAAAGAAAGCCCAAAGAAAGCCCAAAGAAAAGGGAAAGAAAGCCCAAAGAAAGGGGAAAGAAAGCCCAAGGAAAGGGGAAAGAAATCCCAAAGAAAGGGGAAATAAAGCCCAAAGAAAGGGGAAAGAAAGCCCAAAGAAAGGGGGAAGAAAGCCCAAAGAAAGCCCAAAGAAAGGGGAAAGAAAGGGGACAGAAAGCCCAAAGAAAGCCCAAAGAAAGCCCAAAGAAAGCCCAAAGAAAGGGGAAAGAAAGCGCAAAGAAAGCCCAAAGAAAGGGGAAAGAAAGCCCAAAGAAAGGGGAAAGAAAGTCCAAAGAAAGGGGAAAGAAAGCCCAAAGAAAGGGGAAAGACACCCCAAAGAAAGCCCAAAGAAAGGGGAAAGAAATCCCAAAGAAAGGGGAAAGAAAGCTCAAAGAAAGCCCAAAGAAAGGGGAAAGAAAGCCCAAAGAAAGGGGAAAGAAAGCCCAAAGAAAGGGGAAAGAAAGGGGAAAGAAAGGGGAAAGAAAGCCCAAAGAAAGCCCAAAGAAAGGGGAAAGAAAGCCCAAAGAAAGGGGAAAGAAAGCTCAAAGAAAGCCCAAAGAAAGGGGAAAGAAAGCCCAAAGAAAGGGGAAAGAAAGCCCAAAGAAAGGGGAAAGAAAGCCCAAAGAAAGGGGAAAGAAAGCCCAGAGAAAGCCCAAAGAAAGCCCAAAGAAAAGGGAAAGAAAGCCCAAAGAAAGGGGAAAGAAAGCCCAAAGAAAGCGGAAAGAAAGCCCAAAGAAAGGGGAATGACAGCCCAAAGAAAGGGGAAAGAAAGCCCAAAGAAAGAGGAAAGAAAGCCCAAAGAAAGGGGAAAGAAAGCCCAAAGAAAGGGGAAAGAAAGCCCAAGAAAGCCCAAAGAAAGCCCAAAGAAAGTGGAAAGAAAGCCCAAAGAAAGCCCAAAGAAAGCCCAAGGAAAGCCCAAAGAAAGGGGAAAGAAAGCCCAAAGAAAGGGGAAAGAAAGCCCAAGGAAAGCCCAAAGAAAGGGGAAAGAAAGCCCAAAGAAAGGGGAAACAAAGCCCAAAGAAAGGGGAAAGAAAGCCCAAGGAAAGGGGAAAGAAAGCTAGAAGAAAGGGGAAATAAAGCCCAAAGAAAGGGGAAAGAAAGCCCAAAGAAAGGGGGAAGAAAGCCCAAAGAAATCCCAAAGAAAGGGGAAAGAAAGCCCAAAGAAAGCCAAAAGAAAGGGGAAAGAAAGCGCAAAGAAAGCCCAAAGAAAGGGGAAAGAAAGCCAAAAGAAAGGGGAAAGAAAGCCCAAGGAAATGGGAAAGAAAGCCCAAAGAAAGGGGAAAGACACCCGAAAGAAAGCCCAAAGAAAGGGAAAAGAAAGCCCGAAGAAAGGGGAAAGAAAGCTCAAAGAAAGCCCAAAGAAAGGGGAAAGAAAGCCCAAAAAAAGAGGAAAGAAAGCCCAAAGAAAGGGGAACGAAAGCCCAAAGAAAGGGGAAAGAAAGCCCAAAGAAAGGGGAAAGAAAGCCCAGAAAAAGCCCAAAGAAAGCCCAAAGAAAGCCCAAAGAAAGCCCAAAGAACAGGGAAAGAAAGCCCAAAGAAAGGGGAAAGAAAGCCCAAAGAAAGGGGAATGACAGCCCAAAGAAAGGGGAAAGAAAGCCCAAAGAAAGGGGAAAGAAAGCCCAAAGAAAGGGGAAAGAAAGCCCAAATAAAGTGGAAAGAAAGGGGAAAGAAAACCCAAAGAAACCCCAAAGAAAGCCCAAGGAAAGTCCAAAGAAAGGGGAAAGAAAACCCAAAGAAAGGGGAAAGAAAGACCAAAGAAAGCCCAAAGAAAGCCCACAGGAAGGGGAAAGAAAGCCCAAAGAAAGGGGAAAGAAAGCCCAAAGAAAGGGGAAAGAAAGCCCAAAGAAAGCCCAAAGAAAGACCAAAGAAAGCCCAAAGAAAGCCCAAAGAAAGGGGAAAGAAAGCCCAAAGAAAGGGGAAAGAAAGCCCAAAGAAAGGGGAATGACAGCCCAAAGAAAGGGGAAAGAAAGCCCAAAGAAATCCCAAAGAAAGTGGAAAGAAAGGGGAAAGAAAGCCCAAAGAAAGCCCAAAGAAAGCTCAAGGAAAGCCCAAAGAAAGGGGAAAGAAAGCCCAAAGAAAGGGGAATGACAGCCCAAAGAAAGGGGAAAGAAAGCCCAAAGAAAGGGGAAAGAAAGCCCAAAGAAAGGGGAAAGAAAGCCCAAAGAAAGGGGAAAGAAAGCCCAAAGAAAGGGGAAAGAAAGCCCAAAGAAAGCCCAAAGAAAGCCCAAAGAAAGTGGAAAGAAAGGGGAAAGAAAGCCCAAAGAAAGCCCAAGGAAAGCCCAAAGAAAGGGGAAATAAAGCCCAAAGAAAGGGTAATGACAGCCCAAAGAAAGGGTAAAGAAAGCCCAAAGAAAGGGTAAAGAAAGCCCAAAGAAAGCCCAAAGAAAGCCCAAAGAAAGTGGAAAGAAAGGGGAAAGAAAGCCCAAAGAAAGGGGAAAGAAAGCCCAAAGAAAGGGGAAAGAAAGCCCAAAGAAAGCCCAAAGAAAGACCAAAGAAAGCCCAAAGAAAGCCCAAAGAAAGGGGAAAGAAAGCCCAAAGAAAGGGGAAAGAAAGCCCAAAGAAAGGGGAATGACAGCCCAAAGAAAGGGGAAAGAAAGCCCAACGAAAGGGGAAAGGAAGCCCAAAGAAAGGGGAAAGAAAGCCCAAAGAAAGGGGAAAGAAAGCCCAAAGAAATGGGAAAGAAAGCCCAAATAAAGGGGAATGACAGCCCAAAGAAAGGGGAAAGAAAGCCCAAAGAAAGGGGAAAGAAAGCCCAAAGAAAGGGGAAAGAAAGCCCAAAGAAAGGGGAAAGAAAGCCCAAAGAAAGCCCAAAGAAAGCCCAAAGAAAGTGGAAAGAAAGGGGAAAGAAAGCCCAAAGAAAGCCCAAAGAAAGCCCAAAGAAAGCCCACAGAAAGCCCAAAGAAATCCCAAAGAAAGCCCAAAGAAAGCCCAAAGAAATGTCAAAGAAAGGGGAAAGAAAGCCCAAAGAAAGGGGAAAGAAATCCCAAAGAAAGGGGAATGACAGCCCAAAGAAAGGGGAAAGAAAGCCCAAAGAAATCCCAAAGAAAGTGGAAAGAAAGGGGAAAGAAAGCCCAAAGAAAGCCCAAAGAAAGCTCAAGGAAAGCCCAAAGAAAGGGGAAAGAAAGCCCAAAGAAAGGGGAATGACAGCCCAAAGAAAGGGGAAAGAAAGCCCAATGAAAGGGGAAAGAAAGCCCAAAGAAAGGGGAAAGAAAGCCCAAAGAAAGGAGAAAGAAAGCCCAAAGAAAGGGGAAAGAAAGTGGAAAGAAAGCCCAAAGAAAGGGGAAAGAAAGCCCAAAGAAAGGGGAAAGAAAGCGCAAAGAAAGGGGAAAGAAAGCCCAGAGAAAGCCCGAAGAAAGCCCAAAGAAAGCCCAAAGAAAGCCCAAAGAAAAGGGAAAGAAAGCCCAAAGAAAGGGGAAAGAAAGCCCAAGGAAAGGGGAAAGAAATCCCAAAGAAAGGGGAAATAAAGCCCAAAGAAAGGGGAAAGAAAGCCCAAAGAAAGGGGGAAGAAAGCCCAAAGAAAGCCCAAAGAAAGGGGAAAGAAAGGGGACAGAAAGCCCAAAGAAAGCCCAAAGAAAGCCCAAAGAAAGCCCAAAGAAAGGGGAAAGAAAGCGCAAAGAAAGCCCAAAGAAAGGGGAAAGAAAGCCCAAAGAAAGGGGAAAGAAAGTCCAAAGAAAGGGGAAAGAAAGCCCAAAGAAAGGGGAAAGACACCCCAAAGAAAGCCCAAAGAAAGGGGAAAGAAATCCCAAAGAAAGGGGAAAGAAAGCTCAAAGAAAGCCCAAAGAAAGGGGAAAGAAAGCCCAAAGAAAGGGGAAAGAAAGCCCAAAGAAAGGGGAAAGAAAGGGGAAAGAAAGGGGAAAGAAAGCCCAAAGAAAGCCCAAAGAAAGGGGAAAGAAAGCCCAAAGAAAGGGGAAAGAAAGCTCAAAGAAAGCCCAAAGAAAGGGGAAAGAAAGCCCAAAGAAAGGGGAAAGAAAGCCCAAAGAAAGGGGAAAGAAAGCCCAAAGAAAGGGGAAAGAAAGCCCAGAGAAAGCCCAAAGAAAGCCCAAAGAAAAGGGAAAGAAAGCCCAAAGAAAGGGGAAAGAAAGCCCAAAGAAAGCGGAAAGAAAGCCCAAAGAAAGGGGAATGACAGCCCAAAGAAAGGGGAAAGAAAGCCCAAAGAAAGAGGAAAGAAAGCCCAAAGAAAGGGGAAAGAAAGCCCAAAGAAAGGGGAAAGAAAGCCCAAGAAAGCCCAAAGAAAGCCCAAAGAAAGTGGAAAGAAAGCCCAAAGAAAGCCCAAAGAAAGCCCAAGGAAAGCCCAAAGAAAGGGGAAAGAAAGCCCAAAGAAAGGGGAAAGAAAGCCCAAGGAAAGCCCAAAGAAAGGGGAAAGAAAGCCCAAAGAAAGGGGAAACAAAGCCCAAAGAAAGGGGAAAGAAAGCCCAAGGAAAGGGGAAAGAAAGCTAGAAGAAAGGGGAAATAAAGCCCAAAGAAAGGGGAAAGAAAGCCCAAAGAAAGGGGGAAGAAAGCCCAAAGAAATCCCAAAGAAAGGGGAAAGAAAGCCCAAAGAAAGCCAAAAGAAAGGGGAAAGAAAGCGCAAAGAAAGCCCAAAGAAAGGGGAAAGAAAGCCAAAAGAAAGGGGAAAGAAAGCCCAAGGAAATGGGAAAGAAAGCCCAAAGAAAGGGGAAAGACACCCGAAAGAAAGCCCAAAGAAAGGGAAAAGAAAGCCCGAAGAAAGGGGAAAGAAAGCTCAAAGAAAGCCCAAAGAAAGGGGAAAGAAAGCCCAAAAAAAGAGGAAAGAAAGCCCAAAGAAAGGGGAACGAAAGCCCAAAGAAAGGGGAAAGAAAGCCCAAAGAAAGGGGAAAGAAAGCCCAGAAAAAGCCCAAAGAAAGCCCAAAGAAAGCCCAAAGAAAGCCCAAAGAACAGGGAAAGAAAGCCCAAAGAAAGGGGAAAGAAAGCCCAAAGAAAGGGGAATGACAGCCCAAAGAAAGGGGAAAGAAAGCCCAAAGAAAGGGGAAAGAAAGCCCAAAGAAAGGGGAAAGAAAGCCCAAATAAAGTGGAAAGAAAGGGGAAAGAAAACCCAAAGAAACCCCAAAGAAAGCCCAAGGAAAGTCCAAAGAAAGGGGAAAGAAAACCCAAAGAAAGGGGAAAGAAAGACCAAAGAAAGCCCAAAGAAAGCCCACAGGAAGGGGAAAGAAAGCCCAAAGAAAGGGGAAAGAAAGCCCAAAGAAAGGGGAAAGAAAGCCCAAAGAAAGCCCAAAGAAAGACCAAAGAAAGCCCAAAGAAAGCCCAAAGAAAGGGGAAAGAAAGCCCAAAGAAAGGGGAAAGAAAGCCCAAAGAAAGGGGAATGACAGCCCAAAGAAAGGGGAAAGAAAGCCCAAAGAAATCCCAAAGAAAGTGGAAAGAAAGGGGAAAGAAAGCCCAAAGAAAGCCCAAAGAAAGCTCAAGGAAAGCCCAAAGAAAGGGGAAAGAAAGCCCAAAGAAAGGGGAATGACAGCCCAAAGAAAGGGGAAAGAAAGCCCAAAGAAAGGGGAAAGAAAGCCCAAAGAAAGGGGAAAGAAAGCCCAAAGAAAGGGGAAAGAAAGCCCAAAGAAAGGGGAAAGAAAGCCCAAAGAAAGCCCAAAGAAAGCCCAAAGAAAGTGGAAAGAAAGGGGAAAGAAAGCCCAAAGAATGCCCAAGGAAAGCCCAAAGAAAGGGGAAATAAAGCCCAAAGAAAGGGTAATGACAGCCCAAAGAAAGGGTAAAGAAAGCCCAAAGAAAGGGTAAAGAAAGCCCAAAGAAAGCCCAAAGAAAGCCCAAAGAAAGTGGAAAGAAAGGGGAAAGAAAGCCCAAAGAAAGGGGAAAGAAAGCCCAAAGAAAGGGGAAAGAAAGCCCAAAGAAAGCCCAAAGAAAGACCAAAGAAAGCCCAAAGAAAGCCCAAAGAAAGGGGAAAGAAAGCCCAAAGAAAGGGGAAAGAAAGCCCAAAGAAAGGGGAATGACAGCCCAAAGAAAGGGGAAAGAAAGCCCAACGAAAGGGGAAAGGAAGCCCAAAGAAAGGGGAAAGAAAGCCCAAAGAAAGGGGAAAGAAAGCCCAAAGAAATGGGAAAGAAAGCCCAAATAAAGGGGAATGACAGCCCAAAGAAAGGGGAAAGAAAGCCCAAAGAAAGGGGAAAGAAAGCCCAAAGAAAGGGGAAAGAAAGCCCAAAGAAAGGGGAAAGAAAGCCCAAAGAAAGCCCAAAGAAAGCCCAAAGAAAGTGGAAAGAAAGGGGAAAGAAAGCCCAAAGAAAGCCCAAAGAAAGCCCAAAGAAAGCCCACAGAAAGCCCAAAGAAATCCCAAAGAAAGCCCAAAGAAAGCCCAAAGAAATGTCAAAGAAAGGGGAAAGAAAGCCCAAAGAAAGGGGAAAGAAATCCCAAAGAAAGGGGAATGACAGCCCAAAGAAAGGGGAAAGAAAGCCCAAAGAAATCCCAAAGAAAGTGGAAAGAAAGGGGAAAGAAAGCCCAAAGAAAGCCCAAAGAAAGCTCAAGGAAAGCCCAAAGAAAGGGGAAAGAAAGCCCAAAGAAAGGGGAATGACAGCCCAAAGAAAGGGGAAAGAAAGCCCAATGAAAGGGGAAAGAAAGCCCAAAGAAAGGGGAAAGAAAGCCCAAAGAAAGGAGAAAGAAAGCCCAAAGAAAGGGGAAAGAAAGTGGAAAGAAAGCCCAAAGAAAGGGGAAAGAAAGCCCAAAGAAAGGGGAAAGAAAGCGCAAAGAAAGGGGAAAGAAAGCCCAGAGAAAGCCCGAAGAAAGCCCAAAGAAAGCCCAAAGAAAGCCCAAAGAAAAGGCAAAGAAAGCCCAAAGAAAGGGGAAAGAAAGCCCAAGGAAAGGGGAAAGAAATCCCAAAGAAAGGGGAAATAAAGCCCAAAGAAAGGGGAAAGAAAGCCCAAAGAAAGGGGGAAGAAAGCCCAAAGAAAGCCCAAAGAAAGGGGAAAGAAAGGGGACAGAAAGCCCAAAGAAAGCCCAAAGAAAGCCCAAAGAAAGCCCAAAGAAAGGGGAAAGAAAGCCCAAAGAAAGGGGAAAGAAAGCGCAAAGAAAGCCCAAAGAAAGGGGAAAGAAAGCCCAAAGAAAGGGGAAAGAAAGTCCAAAGAAAGGGGAAAGAAAGCCCAAAGAAAGCGGAAAGACACCCCAAAGAAAGCCCAAAGAAAGGGGAAAGAAATCCCAAAGAAAGGGGAAAGAAAGCTCAAAGAAAGCCCAAAGAAAGGGGAAAGAAAGCCCAAAGAAAGGGGAAAGAAAGCCCAAAGAAAGGGGAAAGAAAGCCCAAAGAAAAGGGAAAGAAAGCCCAAAGAAAGCCCAAAGAAAGGGGAAAGAAAGCCCAAAGAAAGGGGAAAGAACGCTCAAAGAAAGCCCAAAGAAAGGGGAAAGAAAGCCCAAAGAAAGGGGAAAGAAAGCCCAAAGAAATGGGAAAGAAAGCCCAAAGAAAGGGGAAAGAAAGCTCAGAGAAAGCCCGAAGAAAGCCCAAAGAAAAGGGAAAGAAAGCCCAAAGAAAGGGGAAAGAAAGGGGAAAGAAAGCCCAAAGAAAGCCCAAAGAAAGCTCAAGGAAAGCCCAAAGAAAGGGGAAAGAAAGCCCAAAGAAAGGGGAATGACAGCCCAAAGAAAGGGGAAAGAAAGCCCAAAGAAAGGGGAAAGAAAGCCCAAAGAAAGGGGAAAGAAAGCCCAAAGAAAGGGGAAAGAAAGCCCAAAGAAAGCCCAAAGAAAGCCCAAAGAAAGTGGAAAGAAAGGGGAAAGAAAGCCCAAAGAAAGCCCAAGGAAAGCCCAAAGAAAGGGGAAATAAAGCCCAAAGAAAGGGTAATGACAGCCCAAAGAAAGGGTAAAGAAAGCCCAAAGAAAGGGGAAAGAAAGCCCAAAGAAAGCCCAAAGAAAGCCCAAAGAAAGCCCAAAGAAAGTGGAAAGAAAGGGGAAAGAAAGCCCAAAGAAAGGGGAAAGAAAGCCCAAAGAAAGGGGAAAGAAAGCCCAAAGAAAGCCCAAAGAAAGCCCAAAGAAAGGGGAAAGAAAGCCCAAAGAAAGGGGAAAGAAAGCCCAAAGAAAGGGGAATGACAGCCCAAAGAAAGGGGAAAGAAAGCCCAACGAAAGGGGAAAGGAAGCCCAAAGAAAGGGGAAAGAAAGCCCAAAGAAAGGGGAAAGAAAGCCCAAAGAAATGGGAAAGAAAGCCCAAATAAAGGGGAATGACAGCCCAAAGAAAGGGGAAAGAAAGCCCAAAGAAAGGGGAAAGAAAGCCCAAAGAAAGGGGAAAGAAAGCCCAAAGAAAGGGGAAAGAAAGCCCAAAGAAAGCCCAAAGAAAGCCCAAAGAAAGTGGAAAGAAAGGGGAAAGAAAGCCCAAAGAAAGCCCAAAGAAAGCCCAAAGAAAGCCCACAGAAAGCCCAAAGAAATCCCAAAGAAAGCCCAAAGAAAGCCCAAAGAAATGTCAAAGAAAGGGGAAAGAAAGCCCAAAGAAAGGGGAAAGAAATCCCAAAGAAAGGGGAATGACAGCCCAAAGAAAGGGGAAAGAAATCCCAAAGAAATCCCAAAGAAAGTGGAAAGAAAGGGGAAAGAAAGCCCAAAGAAAGCCCAAAGAAAGCTCAAGGAAAGCCCAAAGAAAGGGGAAAGAAAGCCCAAAGAAAGGGGAATGACAGCCCAAAGAAAGGGGAAAGAAAGCCCAATGAAAGGGGAAAGAAAGCCCAAAGAAAGGGGAAAGAAAGCCCAAAGAAAGGAGAAAGAAAGCCCAAAGAAAGGGGAAAGAAAGTGGAAAGAAAGCCCAAAGAAAGGGGAAAGAAAGCCCAAAGAAAGGGGAAAGAAAGCGCAAAGAAAGGGGAAAGAAAGCCCAGAGAAAGCCCGAAGAAAGCCCAAAGAAAGCCCAAAGAAAGCCCAAAGAAAAGGCAAAGAAAGCCCAAAGAAAGGGGAAAGAAAGCCCAAGGAAAGGGGAAAGAAATCCCAAAGAAAGGGGAAATAAAGCCCAAAGAAAGGGTAATGACAGCCCAAAGAAAGGGTAAAGAAAGCCCAAAGAAAGGGGAAAGAAAGCCCAAAGAAAGCCCAAAGAAAGCCCAAAGAAAGTGGAAAGAAAGGGGAAAGAAAGCCCAAAGAAAGGGGAAAGAAAGCCCAAAGAAAGGGGAAAGAAAGCCCAAAGAAAGCCCAAAGAAAGCCCAAAGAAAGGGGAAAGAAAGCCCAAAGAAAGCCCAAAGAAAGCCCAAAGAAAGTGGAAAGAAAGGGGAAAGAAAGCCCAAAGAAAGCCCAAGGAAAGCCCAAAGAAAGGGGAAATAAAGCCCAAAGAAAGGGTAATGACAGCCCAAAGAAAGGGTAAAGAAAGCCCAAAGAAAGGGGAAAGAAAGCCCAAAGAAAGCCCAAAGAAAGCCCAAAGAAAGCCCAAAGAAAGTGGAAAGAAAGGGGAAAGAAAGCCCAAAGAAAGGGGAAAGAAAGCCCAAAGAAAGGGGAAAGAAAGCCCAAAGAAAGCCCAAAGAAAGCCCAAAGAAAGGGGAAAGAAAGCCCAAAGAAAGGGGAAAGAAAGCCCAAAGAAAGGGGAATGACAGCCCAAAGAAAGGGGAAAGAAAGCCCAACGAAAGGGGAAAGGAAGCCCAAAGAAAGGGGAAAGAAAGCCCAAAGAAAGGGGAAAGAAAGCCCAAAGAAATGGGAAAGAAAGCCCAAATAAAGGGGAATGACAGCCCAAAGAAAGGGGAAAGAAAGCCCAAAGAAAGGGGAAAGAAAGCCCAAAGAAAGGGGAAAGAAAGCCCAAAGAAAGGGGAAAGAAAGCCCAAAGAAAGCCCAAAGAAAGCCCAAAGAAAGTGGAAAGAAAGGGGAAAGAAAGCCCAAAGAAAGCCCAAAGAAAGCCCAAAGAAAGCCCACAGAAAGCCCAAAGAAATCCCAAAGAAAGCCCAAAGAAAGCCCAAAGAAATGTCAAAGAAAGGGGAAAGAAAGCCCAAAGAAAGGGGAAAGAAATCCCAAAGAAAGGGAAATGACAGCCCAAAGAAAGGGGAAAGAAAGCCCAAAGAAATCCCAAAGAAAGTGGAAAGAAAGGGGAAAGAAAGCCCAAAGAAAGCCCAAAGAAAGCTCAAGGAAAGCCCAAAGAAAGGGGAAAGAAAGCCCAAAGAAAGGGGAATGACAGCCCAAAGAAAGGGGAAAGAAAGCCCAATGAAAGGGGAAAGAAAGCCCAAAGAAAGGGGAAAGAAAGCCCAAAGAAAGGAGAAAGAAAGCCCAAAGAAAGGGGAAAGAAAGTGGAAAGAAAGCCCAAAGAAAGGGGAAAGAAAGCCCAAAGAAAGGGGAAAGAAAGCGCAAAGAAAGGGGAAAGAAAGCCCAGAGAAAGCCCGAAGAAAGCCCAAAGAAAGCCCAAAGAAAGCCCAAAGAAAAGGCAAAGAAAGCCCAAAGAAAGGGGAAAGAAAGCCCAAGGAAAGGGGAAAGAAATCCCAAAGAAAGGGGAAATAAAGCCCAAAGAAAGGGTAATGACAGCCCAAAGAAAGGGTAAAGAAAGCCCAAAGAAAGGGGAAAGAAAGCCCAAAGAAAGCCCAAAGAAAGCCCAAAGAAAGCCCAAAGAAAGTGGAAAGAAAGGGGAAAGAAAGCCCAAAGAAAGGGGAAAGAAAGCCCAAAGAAAGGGGAAAGAAAGCCCAAAGAAAGCCCAAAGAAAGCCCAAAGAAAGGGGAAAGAAAGCCCAAAGAAAGGGGAAAGAAAGCCCAAAGAAAGGGGAATGACAGCCCAAAGAAAGGGGAAAGAAAGCCCAACGAAAGGGGAAAGGAAATCCCAAAGAAAGGGGAAAGAAAGCCCAAAGAAAGGGGAAAGAAAGCCCAAAGAAATGGGAAAGAAAGCCCAAATAAAGGGGAAAGAAAGCCCAAAGAAAGGGGAAAGAAAGCCCAAAGAAAGCCCAAAGAAAGCCCAAAGAAAGTGGAAAGAAAGGGGAAAGAAAGCCCAAAGAAAGCCCAAAGAAAGCCCAAAGAAAGCCCACAGAAAGCCCAAAGAAATCCCAAAGAAAGCCCAAAGAAAGCCCAAAGAAATGTCAAAGAAAGGGGAAAGAAAGCCCAAAGAAAGGGGAAAGAAATCCCAAAGAAAGGGGAATGACAGCCCAAAGAAAGGGGAAAGAAAGCCCAAAGAAATCCCAAAGAAAGTGGAAAGAAAGGGGAAAGAAAGCCCAAAGAAAGCCCAAAGAAAGCTCAAGGAAAGCCCAAAGAAAGGGGAAAGAAAGCCCAAAGAAAGGGGAATGACAGCCCAAAGAAAGGGGAAAGAAAGCCCAATGAAAGGGGAAAGAAAGCCCAAAGAAAGGGGAAAGAAAGCCCAAAGAAAGGAGAAAGAAAGCCCAAAGAAAGGGGAAAGAAAGTGGAAAGAAAGCCCAAAGAAAGGGGAAAGAAAGCCCAAAGAAAGGGGAAAGAAAGCGCAAAGAAAGGGGAAAGAAAGCCCAGAGAAAGCCCGAAGAAAGCCCAAAGAAAGCCCAAAGAAAGCCCAAAGAAAAGGCAAAGAAAGCCCAAAGAAAGGGGAAAGAAAGCCCAAGGAAAGGGGAAAGAAATCCCAAAGAAAGGGGAAATAAAACCCAAAGAAAGGGGAAAGAAAGCCCAAAGAAAGGGGGAAGAAAGCCCAAAGAAAGCCCAAAGAAAGGGGAAAGAAAGGGGACAGAAAGCCCAAAGAAAGCCCAAAGAAAGCCCAAAGAAAGCCCAAAGAAAGGGGAAAGAAAGCCCAAAGAAAGGGGAAAGAAAGCGCAAAGAAAGCCCAAAGAAAGGGGAAAGAAAGCCCAAAGAAAGGGGAAAGAAAGTCCAAAGAAAGGGGAAAGAAAGCCCAAAGAAAGCGGAAAGACACCCCAAAGAAAGCCCAAAGAAAGGGGAAAGAAATCCCAAAGAAAGGGGAAAGAAAGCTCAAAGAAAGCCCAAAGAAAGGGGAAAGAAAGCCCAAAGAAAGGGGAAAGAAAGCCCAAAGAAAGGGGAAAGAAAGCCCAAAGAAAAGGGAAAGAAAGCCCAAAGAAAGCCCAAAGAAAGGGGAAAGAAAGCCCAAAGAAAGGGGAAAGAACGCTCAAAGAAAGCCCAAAGAAAGGGGAAAGAAAGCCCAAAGAAAGGGGAAAGAAAGCCCAAAGAAATGGGAAAGAAAGCCCAAAGAAAGGGGAAAGAAAGCTCAGAGAAAGCCCGAAGAAAGCCCAAAGAAAAGGGAAAGAAAGCCCAAAGAAAGGGGAAAGAAAGCCCAAAGAAAGCGGAAAGAAAGCCCAAAGAAAGGGGAATGACAGCCCAAAGAAAGGGGAAAGAAAGCCCAAAGAAAGCGGAAAGAAAGCCCAAAGAAAGGGGAAAGAAAGCCCAAAGAAAGGGGAAAGAAAGCCCAAGAAAGCCCAAAGAAAGCCCAAAGAAAGTGGAAAGAAAGCCCAAAGAAAGCCCAAAGAAAGCCCAAGGAAAGCCCAAAGAAAGGGGAAAGAAAGCCCAAAGAAAGGGGAAAGAAAGCCCAAGGAAAGCCCAAAGAAAGGGGAAAGAAAGCCCAAAGAAAGGGGAAACAAAGCCCAAAGAAAGGGGAAAGAAAGGGGAAAGAAAGCCCAAAGAAAGGGAAAGAAAGGGGAAAGAAAGCCCAAAGAAAGCCCAAAGAAAGGGGAAAGAAAGCCCAAGGAAAGGGGAAAGAAAGCTAGAAGAAAGGGGAAATAAAGCCCAAAGAAAGGGGAAAGAAAGCCCAAAGAAAGGGGGAAGAAAGCCCAAAGAAATCCCAAAGAAAGGGGAAAGAAAGCCCAAAGAAAGCCAAAAGAAAGGGGAAAGAAAGCGCAAAGAAAGCCCAAAGAAAGGGGAAAGAAAGCCAAAAGAAAGGGGAAAGAAAGCCCAAGGAAATGGGAAAGAAAGCCCAAAGAAAGGGGAAAGACACCCGAAAGAAAGCCCAAAGAAAGGGAAAAGAAAGCCCAAAGAAAGGGGAAAGAAAGCTCAAAGAAAGCCCAAAGAAAGGGGAAAGAAAGCCCAAAAAAAGGGGAAAGAAAGCCCAAAGAAAGGGGAACGAAAGCCCAAAGAAAGGGGAAAGAAAGCCCAAAGAAAGGGGAAAGAAAGCCCAGAAAAAGCCCAAAGAAAGCCCAAAGAAAGCCCAAAGAAAGCCCAAAGAACAGGGAAAGAAAGCCCAAAGAAAGGGGAAAGAAAGCCCAAAGAAAGGGGAATGACAGCCCAAAGAAAGGGGAAAGAAAGCCCAAAGAAAGGGGAAAGAAAGCCCAAAGAAAGGGGAAAGAAAGCCCAAAGAAATTGGAAAGAAAGGGGAAAGAAAACCCAAAGAAACCCCAAAGAAAGCCCAAGGAAAGTCCAAAGAAAGGGGAAAGAAAACCCAAAGAAAGGGGAAAGAAAGACCAAAGAAAGCCCAAAGAAAGCCCACAGAAAGGGGAAAGAAAGCCCAAAGAAAGGGGAAAGAAAGCCCAAAGAAAGGGGAAAGAAAGCCCAAAGAAAGCCCAAAGAAAGCCCAAAGAAAGCCCAAAGAAAGCCCAAAGAAAGGGGAAAGAAAGCCCAGAGAAAGGGGAAAGAAAGCCCAAAGAAAGGGGAATGACAGCCCAAAGAAAGGGGAAAGAAAGCCCAAAGAAAGGGGAAAGAAAGCCCAAAGAAAGGGGAAAGAAAGCCCAAAGAAAGGGGAAAGAAAGCCCAAAGAAAGGGGAAAGAAAGCCCAAAGAAAGCCCAAAGAAAGCCCAAAGAAAGCCCAAAGAAAGTGGAAAGAAAGGGGAAAGAAAGCCCAAAGAAAGGGGAAAGAAAGCCCAAAGAAAGGGGAAAGAACGCCCAAAGAAAGCCCAAAGAAAGCCCAAAGAAAGTGGAAAGAAAGGGGAAAGAAAGCCCAAAGAAAGCCCAAAGAAAGCCCAAAGAAAGCCCACAGAAAGCCCAAAGAAATCCCAAAGAAAGCCCAAAGAAAGCCCAAAGAAATGTCAAAGAAAGGGGAAAGAAAGCCCAAAGAAAGGGGAATGACAGCCCAAAGAAAGGGGAAAGAAAGCCCAAAGAAATCCCAAAGAAAGTGGAAAGAAAGGGGAAAGAAAGCCCAAAGAAAGCCCAAAGAAAGCTCAAGGAAAGCCCAAAGAAAGGGGAATGACAGCCCAAAGAAAGGGGAAAGAAAGCCCAAAGAAAGGGGAAAGAAAGCCCAAAGAAAGGGGAAAGAAAGCCCAAAGAAAGGGGAAAGAAAGCCCAAAGAAAGGGGAAAGAAAGCCCAAAGAAAGCCCAAAGAAAGTGGAAAGAAAGGGGAAAGAAAGCCCAAAGAAAGCCCAAGGAAAGCCCAAAGAAATGGGAAATAAAGCCCAAAGAAAGGGTAATGACAGCCCAAAGAAAGGGTAAAGAAAGCCCAAAGAAAGGGGAAAGAAAGCCCAAAGAAAGCCCAAAGAAAGCCCAAAGAAAGCCCAAAGAAAGTGGAAAGAAAGGGGAAAGAAAGCCCAAAGAAAGGGGAAAGAAAGCCCAAAGAAAGGGGAAAGAAAGCCCAAAGAAAGCCCAAAGAAAGACCAAAGAAAGCCCAAAGAAAGCCCAAAGAAAGGGGAAAGAAAGCCCAAAGAAAGGGGAAAGAAAGCCCAAAGAAAGGGGAATGACAGCCCAAAGAAAGGGGAAAGAAAGCCCAACGAAAGGGGAAAGGAAGCCCAAAAAAAGGGGAAAGAAAGCCCAAAGAAAGGGGAAAGAAAGCCCAAAGAAATGGGAAAGAAAGCCCAAATAAAGGGGAATGACAGCCCAAAGAAAGGGGAAAGAAAGCCCAAAGAAAGGGGAAAGAAAGCCCAAAGAAAGGGGAAAGAAAGCCCAAAGAAAGGGGAAAGAAAGCCCAAAGAAAGACCAAAGAAAGCCCAAAGAAAGCCCAAAGAAAGTGGAAAGAAAGGGGAAAGAAAGCCCAAAGAAAGCCCAAAGAAAGCCCAAAGAAAGCCCACAGAAAGCCCAAAGAAATCCCAAAGAAAGCCCAAAGAAAGCCCAAAGAAATGTCAAAGAAAGGGGAAAGAAAGCCCAAAGAAAGGGGAAAGAAATCCCAAAGAAAGGGGAATGACAGCCCAAAGAAAGGGGAAAGAAAGCCCAAAGAAATCCCAAAGAAAGTGGAAAGAAAGGGGAAAGAAAGCCCAAAGAAAGCTCAAGGAAAGCCCAAAGAAAGGGGAAAGAAAGCCCAAAGAAAGGGGAATGACAGCCCAAAGAAAGGGGAAAGAAAGCCCAATGAAAGGGGAAAGAAAGCCCAAAGAAAGGGGAAAGAAAGCCCAAAGAAAGGGGAAAGAAAGCCCAAAGAAAGGGGAAAGAAAGCCCAAAGAAAGCCCAAAGAAAGCCCAAAGAAATTGGAAAGAAAGGGGAAAGAAAGCCCAAAGAAAGCCCAAGGAAAGCCCAAAGAAAGGGGAAATAAAGCCCAAAGAAAGGGTAATGACAGCCCAAAGGAAGGGGAAAGTTGGCCCAAAGAAAGGGGAAAGAAAGCCCAAAGAAAGGAGAAAGAAAGCCCAAAGAAAGGGGAAAGAAAGTGGAAAGAAAGCCCAAAGAAAGGGGAAAGAAAGCCCAAAGAAAGGGGAAAGAAAGCGCAAAGAAAGGGGAAAGAAAGCCCAGAGAAAGCCCGAAGAAAGCCCAAAGAAAGCCCAAAGAAAGCCCAAAGAAAAGGGAAAGAAAGCCCAAAGAAAGGGGAAAGAAAGCCCAAGGAAAGGGGAAAGAAATCCCAAAGAAAGGGGAAATAAAGCCCAAAGAAAGGGGAAAGAAAGCCCAAAGAAAGGGGGAAGAAAGCCCAAAGAAAGCCCAATGAAAGGGGAAAGAAAGGGGACAGAAAGCCCAAAGAAAGCCCAAAGAAAGCCCAAAGAAAGCCCAAAGAAAGGGGAAAGAAAGCCCAAAGAAAGGGGAAAGAAAGCGCAAAGAAAGCCCAAAGAAAGGGGAAAGAAAGCCCAAAGAAAGGGGAAAGAAAGTCCAAAGAAAGGGGAAAGACACCCCAAAGAAAGCCCAAAGAAAGGGGAAAGAAATCCCAAAGAAAGGGGAAAGAAAGCACAAAGAAAGCCCAAAGAAAGGGGAAAGAAAGCCCAAAGAAAGGGGAAAGAAAGCCCAAAGAAAGGGGAAATAAAGCCCAAAGAAAAGCGAAAGATAGCCCAAAGAAAGGGGAAAGAAAGCCCAAAGAAAGCCCAAAGAAAGCCCAAAGAAAGCCCAAAGAAAAGGGAAAGAAAGCCCAAAGAAAGCCCAAAGAAAGCCCAAAGAAAGGGGAATCACAGCCCAAAGAAAGTGGAAAGAAAGGGGAAAGAAAACCCAAAGAAAGCCCAAAGAAAGCCCAAGGAAAGCCCAAAGAAAGGGGAAAGAAAACCCAAAGAAAGGGAAAAGAAAGCCCAAAGAAAGCCCAAAAAAAGCCCAGAGAAAGCCCACAGAAAGGGGAAAGAAAGCCCAAAGAACTGGGAAACAAAGCCCAAAGAAAGCCCAAAGAAAGCCCAAAGAAAGACCAAAGAAAGCCCAAAGAAATCCCAAAGAAAGGGGAAAGAAAGCCCAAGAAAGTGGAAAGAAAGCCCAAAGAAAGGGGAATGACAGCCCAAAGAAAGGGGAAAGAAAGCCCAAAGAAAGGGGAAAGAAAGCCCAAAGAAAGGGGAAGGAAAGCCCAAAGAAAGGGGAAAGAAAGCCCAAAGAAATGGGAAAGAAAGCCCAAATAAAGGGGAATGACAGCCCAAAGAAAGGGGAAAGAAAGCCCAAAGAAAGGGGAAAGAAAGCCCAAAGGAAGGGGAAAGAAAACCCAAAGAAAGGGGAAAGAAAGCCCAAAGAAAGCCCAAAGAAAGCCCAAAGAAAGTGGAAAGAAAGGGGAAAGAAAGCCCAAAGAAAGCCCAAGGAAAGCCCAAAGAAAGGGGAAAGAAAGCCCAAAGAAAGGGGAATGACAGCCCAAAGAAAGGGGAAAGAAAGCCCAAAGAAAGGGGAAAGAAAGCCCAAAGAAATGGGAAAGAAAGCCCAAAGAAGGGGGAAAGAAAACCCAAAGAAAGGGGAAAGAAAGCCCAAAGAAAGCCCAAAGAAATCCCCAAAAAAGTGGAAAGAAAGGGGAAAGAAAGCCCAAAGAAAGCCCAAGGAAAGCCCAAAGAAAGAGGAAAGAAAGCCCAAAGAAAGGGGAATGACAGCCCAAAGAAAGGGGAAAGAAAGCCCAAAGAAAGGGGAAAGAAAGTCCAAAGAAAGGGGAAAGAAAGCCCAAAGAAAGCCCAAAGAAAGCCCAAAGAAAGGGGAAAGAAAGGGGGAAGAAAGCCCAAAGAAAGTGGAGAGAAAGCCCAAAGAAAGCCCAAAGAAAGGGGAAAGAAAGCCCAAAGAAAGCCCAAAGAAAATGGAAAGAAAGGGGAAAGAAAGCACAAAGAAAGCCCAAAGAAAGCCCAAGGAAAGCCAAAAGAAAGGGGAAAGAAAGCCCAAAGAAAGGGGAAAGAAAGCCCAAAGAAAGCCCAAAGAAAGCCCAAAGAAAGCCCAAAGAAAAGGGAAAGAAAGGGGGAAGAAAGCCCAAAGAAAGTGGAGAGAAAGCCCAAAGAAAGCCCAAAGAAAGGGGAAAGAAAGCCCAAAGAAAGCCCAAACAAACGGGAAAGAAAGGGGAAAGAAAGCACAAAGAAAGGGGAAAGAAAGCCCAAAGAAAGCCCAAAGAAAGGGTAAAGAAAGCCCAAAGAAAGCCCAAAGAAAGGGGAAAGAAAGTCCAAAGAAAGGGGAAAGAAAGCCCAAAGAAAGGGGAAAGACACCCCAAAGAAAGCCCAAAGAAAGGGGAAAGAAAGCCCAAAGAAAGGGGAAAGAAAGCTCAAAGAAAGCCCAAAGAAAGGGGAAAGAAAGCCCAAAGAAAGGGGAAAGAAAGGCCAAAGAAAGGGGAAAGAAAGCCCAAAGAAAGGGGAAAGAAAGCCCAGAGAAAGCCCGAAGAAAGCCCAAAGAAAGCCCAAAGAAAGCCCAAAGAAAAGGGAAAGAAAGCCCAAAGAAAGGGGAAAGAAAGACCAAAGAAAGCGGAAAGAAAGGGGAAAGAAAGCCCAAAGAAAGGGGAAAGAAAGCCCAAAGAAAGGGGAAAGAAAGCCCAGAGAAAGCCCGAAGAAAGCCCAAAGAAAGCCCAAAGAAAGCCCAAAGAAAGGGGAAAGAAAGCCCAAAGAATGGGGAAACAAAGCCCAAAGAAAGGGGAAAGAAAGGGGAAAGAAAGCCCAAAGAAAGGGGAAAGAAAGGGGAAAGAAAGCCCAAAGAAAGGGGAAAGAAAGCCCAAGGAAAGGGGAAAGAAAGCCCAAAGAATGGGGAAATAAAACCCAAAGAAAGGAGAAAGAAAGGGGAAAGAAAGCCCAAGGAAAGGGGAAAGAAAGGCCCAAAGAAAGGGGAAAGAAAGCCCAAAGAAAGGGGGAAGAAAGCCCAAAGAAAGCCCAAAGAAAGGGGAAAGAAAGCCCAAGGAAAGCCCAAAGAAAGGGGAAAGAAAGCGCAAAGAAAGCCCAAAGAAAGGGGAAAGAAAGCCCAAAGAAAGGGGAAAGAAAGCCCAAAGAAAGGGGAAAGAAAGTCCAAGGAAAGGGGAAAGACACCCCAAAGAAAGCCCAAAGAAAAGGGAAAGAAAGCCCAAAGAAAAGGGAAAGAAAGCTAAAAGAAAGCCCAAAGAAAGGGGAAAGAAAGCCCAAAGAAAGGGGAAAGAAAGCCCAAAGAAAGGGGAAAGAAAGCCCAAAGAAAGGGAAAGTAAGCCCAGAGAAAGCCCAAAGAAAGCCCAAAGAAAGCCCAAAGAAAGCCCAAGAACAGGGAAAGAAAGCCCAAAGAAAGGGGAAAGAAAGCCCAAAGAAGGGGAATGACAGCCCAAAGAAAGGGGAAAGAAAGCCCAAAGAAAGGGGAAAGAAGCCCAAAGAAAGGTGAAAGAAAGCCCAAAGAAAGTGGAAAGAAAGGGAAAGAAAACCCAAAGAAACCCCAAAGAAAGCCCAAGGAAAGTCCAAAGAAAGGGGAAAGAAAACCCAAAGAAAGGGGAAAGAAAGCCCAAAGAAAGCCCAAAGAAAGCCCACAGAAAGGGAAAGAAAGCCCAAAGAAAGGGGAAAGAAAGCCCAAAGAAAGGGGAAAGAAAGCCCAAAGAAAGCCCAAAGAAAGACCAAAGAAAGCCCAAAGAAAGCCCAAAGAAAGGGGAAAGAAAGCCCAAAGAAAGGGGAAAGAAAGCCCAAAGAAAGGGGAATGACAGCCCAAAGAAAGGGGAAAGAAAGCCCAACGAAAGGGAAAGAAAGCCCAAAGAAAGGGGAAAGAAAGCCCAAAGAAAGGGGAAAGAAAGCCCAAAGAAATGGGAAAGAAAGCCTAAATAAAGGGGAATGACAGCCCAAAGAAAGGGGAAAGAAAGCCCAAAGAAAGGGGAAAGAAATCCCAAAGAAAGGGGAAAGAAAGCCCAAAGAAAGGGGAAAGAAAGCCCAAAGAAAGGGGGAAGAAAGCCCAAAGAAAGCCCAAAGAAAGGGGGAAAGAAAGGGGAAAGAAAGCCCAAAGAAAGCCCAAAGAAAGCCCAAAGAAAGCCCACAGAAAGCCCACAGAAATCCCAAAGAAAGCCCAAAGAAGCCCAAAGAAATGTCAAAGAAAGGGGAAAGAAAGCCCAAAGAAAGGGGAAAGAAATCCCAAAGAAAGGGAATGACAGCCCAAAGAAAGGGGAAAGAAAGCCCAAAGAAATCCCAAAGAAAGTGGAAAGAAAGGGGAAAGAAAGCCAAAGAAAGCCCAAAGAAAGGGGAAAGAAAGCCCAAAGAAATGGGAAAGAAAGCCCAAATAAAGGGGAATGACAGCCCAAGAAAGGGGAAAGAAAGCCCAAAGAAAGGGGAAAGAAAGCCCAAAGAAAGGGGAAAGAAAGCCCAAAGAAAGGGGAAAGAAAGCCCAAAGAAAGGGGAAAGAAAGCCCAAAGAAAGCCCAAAGAAATTGGAAAGAAAGGGGAAAGAAAGCCCAAAGAAAGCCCAAGGAAAGCCCAAAGAAAGGGGAAATAAAGCCCAAAGAAAGGGTAATGACAGCCCAAAGAAAGGGGAAAGAAAGCCCAAAGAAAGGGGAAAGAAAGCCCAAAGAAAGGAGAAAGAAAGCCCAAAGAAAGGGGAAAGAAAGTGGAAAGAAAGCCCAAAGAAAGGGGAAAGAAAGCCCAAAGAAAGGGGAAAGAAAGCCCAAAGAAAGGGGAAAGAAAGCCCAGAGAAATCCCGAAGAAAGCCCAAAGAAAGCCCAAAGAAAGCCAAAGAAAAGGGAAAGAAAGCCCAAAGAAAGCGGAAAGAAAGCCCAAAGAAAGGGGAAAGAACGCTCAAAGAAAGCCCAAAGAAAGGGGAAAGAAAGCCCAAAGAAAGGGGAAAGAAAGCCCAAAGAAAGGGGAAAGAAAGCCCAGAGAAAGCCCGAAGAAAGCCAAAGAAAAGGGAAAGAAAGCCCAAAGAAAGGGGAAAGAAAGCCCAAAGAAAGCGGAAAGAAAGCCCAAAGAAAGGGGAATGACAGCCCAAAGAAAGACGAAAGAAAGCCCAAAGAAAGCGGAAGAAAGCCCAAAGAAAGGGGAAAGAAAGCCCAAGAAAGGGGAAAGAAAGCCAAGAAAGCCCAAAGAAAGCCCAAAGAAAGTCGGAAAGAAAGCCCAAAGAAAGCCCAAAGAAAGCCAAGGAAAGCCCAAAGAAAGGGGAAAGAAAGCCCAAAGAAAGGAGAAAGAAAGCCCAAGGAAAGCCCAAAGAAAGGGGAAAGAAAGCCCAAAGAAAGGGGAAACAAAGCCCAAAGAAAGGGGAAAGAAAGGGGAAAGAAAGCCCAAAGAAAGGGAAAGAAAGGGGAAAGAAAGCGCAAAGAAAGCCCAAAGAAAGGGGAAAGAAAGCCCAAAGAAAGGGGAAAGAAAGCCCAAGGAAAGGGGAAAGAAAGCTAGAAGAAAGGGGAAATAAAGCCCAAAGAAAGGGGAAAGAAAGCCCAAAGAAAGGGGGAGAAGAAAGCCCAAAGAAATCCCAAGAAAGGGGAAAGAAAGCCCAAGAAAGCCAAAAGAAAGGGGAAAGAAAGCGCAAAGAAAGCCCAAAGAAAGGGGAAAGAAAGCCAAAAGAAAGGGGAAAGAAAGCCCAAGGAAATGGGAAAGAAAGCCCAAAGAAAGGGGAAAGACACCCGAAAGAAAGCCCAAAGAAAGGGAAAAGAAAGCCCAAAGAAAGGGGAAAGAAAGCTCAAAGAAAGCCCAAAGAAAGGGGAAAGAAAGCCCAAAAAAAGGGGAAAGAAAGCCAAAGAAAGGGGAAAGAAAGCCCAGAAAAAGCCCCAAGAAAGCCCAAAGAAAGCCCAAAGAAAGCCCAAAGAACAGGGAAAGAAAGCCCAAAGAAAAGGGGAAAGAAAGCCCAAAGAAAGGGGAATGACAGCCCAAAGAAAGGGGAAAGAAAGCCCAAAGAAAGGGGAATGACAGCCCAAAGAAAGGGGAAAGAAAGCCCAAGGAAAGTCCAAAGAAAGGGGAAAGAAAACCCAAAGAAAGGGGAAAGGAAAGACCAAAGAAAGCCCAAAGAAAGCCCACAGAAAGGGGAAAGAAAGCCCAAAGAAAGGGGAAAGAAAGCCCAAAGAAAGGGGGAAAGAAAGCCCAAAGAAAGCCCAAAGAAAGACCAAAGAAAGCCCAAAGAAAGCCCAAAGAAAGGGGAAAGAAAGCCCAAAGAAAGGGGAAAGAAAGCCCAAAGAAAGGGGAATGACAGCCCAAAGAAAGGGGAAGAAAGCCCAACGAAAGGGGAAAGAAAGCCCAAAGAAAGGGGAAAGAAAGCCCAAAGAAAGGGGAAAGAAAGCCCAAAGAAATGGGAAAGAAAGCCCAATAAAGGGGAATGACAGCCCAAAGAAAGGGGAAAGAAAGCCCAAAGAAAGGGGAAAGAAAGCCCAAAGAAAGGGGAAAGAAAGCCCAAAGAAAGGGAAAGAACGCCCAAAGAAAGCCCAAAGAAAGCCCAAAGAAAGTGGAAAGAAAGGGGAAAGAATGCCCAAAGAAAGCCCAAAGAAAGCCCAAAGAAAGCCCACAGAAAGCCCAAAGAAATCCCAAGAAAGCCCAAAGAAAGCCCAAAGAAATGTCAAAGAAAGGGGAAAGAAAGCCAAAGAAAGGGGAAAGAAAGCCCAAAGAAAGGGGAATGACAGCCCAAAGAAAGGGGAAAGAAAGCCCAAAGAAATCCCAAAGAAAGTGGAAAGAAAGGGGAAAGAAAGCCCAAAGAAAGCCCAAAGAAAGCTCAAGGAAAGCCCAAAGAAAGGGGAAAGAAAGCCCAAAGAAAGGGGAATGACAGCCCAAAGAAAGGGGAAAGAAAGCCCAAAGAAAGGGGAAAGAAAGCCCAAAGAAAGGGGAAAGAAAGCCCAAAGAAAGGGGAAAGAAAGCCCAAAGAAAGGGGAAAGAAAGCCCAAAGAAAGCCCAAAGAAAGCCCAAAGAAAGTGGAAAGAAAGGGGAAAGAAAGCCCAAAGAAAGCCCAAGGAAAGCCCAAAGAAAGGGGAAATAAAGCCCAAAGAAAGGGTAATGACAGCCCAAGGAAAGGGTAAAGAAAGCCCAAAGAAAGTGGAAAGAAAGGGGAAAGAAAGCCCAAAGAAAGGGGAAAGAAAGCCCAAAGAAAGGGGAAAGAAAGCCCAAAGAAAGCCCAAAGAAAGACCAAAGAAAGCCCAAAGAAAGCCAAAGAAAGGGGAAAGAAAGCCCAAAGAAAGGGGAAAGAAAGCCCAAAGAAAGGGGAATGACAGCCCAAAGAAAGGGGAAAGAAAGCCCAACGAAAGGGGAAAGAAAGCCCAAAGAAAGGGGAAAGAAAGCCCAAGAAAGGGAAAGAAAGCCAAAGAAATGGGAAAGAAAGCCCAAATAAAGGGGAATGACAGCCCAAAGAAAGGGGAAAGAAAGCCCAAAGAAAGGGGAAAGAAAGCCCAAAGAAAGGGGAAGAAAGCCCAAAGAAAGGGGAAAGAAAGCCCAAAGAAAGCCCAAGAAATTGGAAAGAAAGGGGAAAGAAAGCCCAAAGAAAGCCCAAGGAAAGCCCAAAGAAAGGGGAAATAAAGCCCAAAGAAAGGGTAATGACAGCCCAAAGAAAGGGGAAAGAAAGCCCAAAGAAAGGGGAAAAGAAAGCCCAAAGAAAGGAGAAAGAAAGCCCAAAGAAAGGGGAAAGAAAGTGGAAAGAAAGCCCAAAGAAAGGGGAAAGAAAGCCCAAAGAAAGGGGAAAGAAAGCCCAGAGAAAGCCCGAAGAAAGCCCAAAGAAAGGCCCAAAGAAAGCCCAAAGAAAAGGGAAAGAAAGCCCAAAGAAAGGGGAAAGAAGGGGGAAAGAAAGCCCAAAGAAAGCCCAAAGAAAGGGGAAAGAAAGCCCAAGGAAAGGGGGAAAGAAAGCCCAGAAAAAGCCCAAAGAAAGCCCAAAGAAAGCCCAAAGAAAGCCCAAAGAACAGGGAAAGAAAGCCCAAAGAAAGGGGAAAGAAAGCCCAAAGAAAGGGGAATGACAGCCCAAAGAAAGGGGAAAGAAAGCCCAAAGAAAGGGGAAAGAAAGCCAAACAAAGGGGAAAGAAAAGCCCAAGGAAAGTCCAAAGAAAGGGGAAAGAAAACCCAAAGAAAGGGGAAAGAAAGACCAAAGAAAGCCCAAAGAAAGCCCACAGAAAGGGAAAGAAAGCCCAAAGAAAGGGGAAAGAAAGCCCAAAGAAAGGGGAAAGAAAGCCCAAAGAAAGCCCAAAGAAAGACCAAAGAAAGCCCAAAGAAAGCCCAAAGAAAGGGGAAAGAAAGCCCAAAGAAAGGGGAAAGAAAGCCCAAAGAAAGGGGAATGACAGCCCAAAGAAAGGGGAAAGAAAGCCCAACGAAAGGGGAAAGAAAGCCAAAGAAAGGGGAAAGAAAGCCCAAAGAAAGGGGAAAGAAGCCCAAAGAAATGGGAAAGAAAGCCCAAATAAAGGGGAATGACAGCCCAAAGAAAGGGGAAAGAAAGCCCAAAGAAAGGGGAAAGAAAGCCCAAAGAAAGGGGAAAGAAAGCCCAAAGAAAGGGGAAAGAACGCCCAAAGAAAGCCCAAAGAAAGCCCAAGAAAGTGGAAAGAAAGGGGAAAGAATGCCCAAAGAAAGCCCAAAGAAAGCCCAAAGAAAGCCCAAAGAAACCCCAAAGAAAGCCCACAGAAAGCCCAAAGAAATCCCAAAGAAAGCCCAAAGAAAGCCCAAAGAAATGTCAAAGAAAGGGGAAAGAAAGCCCAAAGAAAGGGGAAAGAAAGCACAAAGAAAGGGGAATGACAGCCCAAGAAAGGGGAAAGAAAGCCCAAAGAAATCCCAAAGAAAGTGGAAAGAAAGGGAAAGAAAGCCCAAAGAAAGCCCAAAGAAAGCTCAAGGAAAGCCCAAAGAAAGGGGAAAGAAAGCCCAAAGAAAGGGGAATGACAGCCCAAAGAAAGGGGAAAGAAAGCCCAAAGAAAGGGGAAAGAAAGCCCAAAGAAAGGGGAAAGAAAGCCCAAAGAAAGGGGAAAGAAAGCCCAAAGAAAGGGGAAAGAAAGCCCAAAGAAAGCCCAAAGAAAGCCCAAAGAAAGTGGAAAGAAAGGGGAAAGAAAGCCCAAAGAAAGCCCAAGGAAAGCCCAAAGAAAGGGGAAATAAAGCCCAAAGAAAGGGTAATGACAGCCCAAAGAAAGGGTAAAGAAAGCCCAAAGAAAGGGGAAAGAAAGCCCAAAGAAAGCCCAAAGAAAGCCCAAAGAAAGCCCAAAGAAAGTGGAAAGAAAGGGGAAAGAAAGCCCAAAGAAAGGGGAAAGAAAGCCCAAAGAAAGGGGAAAGAAAGCCCAAAGAAAGCCCAAAGAAAGACCAAAGAAAGCCCAAAGAAAGCCCAAAGAAAGGGGAAAGAAAGCCCAAAGAAAGGGGAAAGAAAGCCCAAAGAAAGGGGAATGACAGCCCAAAGAAAGGGGAAAGAAAGCCCAACGAAAGGGAAAGAAAGCCAAAGAAAGGGGAAAGAAAGCCCAAAGAAAGGGGAAAGAAAGCCCAAAGAAATGGGAAAGAAAGCCCAAATAAAGGGGAATGACAGCCCAAGGAAAGGGGAAAGAAAGCCCAAAGAAAGGGGAAAGAAAGCCCAAAGAAAGGGGAAAGAAAGCCAAAGAAAGGGGAAAGAAAGCCCAAAGAAAGGGGAAAGAAAGCCCAAAGACAGCCCAAAGAAATTGGAAAGAAAGGGGAAAGAAAGCCCAAAGAAAGCCCAGGAAAGCCCAAGAAAGGGGAAATAAAGCCCAAAGAAAGGGTAATGACAGCCCAAAGAAAGGGGAAAGAAAGCCCAAAGAAAGGGGAAAGAAAGCCCAAAGAAAGCCCAAGGAAAGCCCAAAGAAAGGGGAAAGAAAGTGGAAAGAAAGCCCAAAGAAAGGGGAAAGAAAGCCCAAAGAAAGGGGAAAGAAAGCCCAGAGAAAGCCCGAAGAAAGCCCAAAGAAAGCCCAAAGAAAGCCCAAAGAAAAGGGAAAGAAAGCCCCAAGAAAGGGGAAAGAAAGCCCAAAGAAAGGGGAAAGAACGCTCAAGAAAGCCCAAAGAAAGGGGAAAGAAAGCCCAAAGAAAGGGAAAGAAAGCCCAAGAAAGGGGAAAGAAAGCCCAAAGAAAGGGGAAAGAAAGCCCAGAGAAAGCCCGAAGAAAGCCCAAAGAAAAGGGAAAGAAAGCCCAAAGAAAGGGGAAAGAAAGCCCAAAGAAAGCGGAAAGAAAGCCCAAAGAAAGGGGAATGACAGCCCAAAGAAAGAGGAAAGAAAGCCCAAAGAAAGCGGAAAGAAAGCCCAAAGAAAGGGGAAAGAAAGCCCAAAGAAAAGGGGAAAGAAAGCCCAAGAAAGCCCAAAGAAAGCCCAAAGAAAGTGGAAAGAAAGCCCAAAGAAAGCCCAAAGAAAGCCCAAGGAAAGCCCAAAGAAAGGGGAAAGAAAGCCCAAAGAAAGGGGAAAGAAAGCCCAAGGAAAGCCCAAAGAAAGGGGAAAGAAAGCCCAAAGAAAGGGGAAACAAAGCCCAAAGAAAGGGGAAAGAAAGGGGAAAGAAAGCCAAAGAAAGGGAAAGAAAGGGGAAAGAAAGCCCAAAGAAAGCCCAAAGAAAGGGGAAAGAAAGCCCAAGGAAAGGGGAAAGAAAGCTAGAAGAAAGGGGAAATAAAGCCCAAAGAAAGGGAAAGAAAGCCCAAAGAAAGGGGGAAGAAAGCCCAAAGAAATCCCAAAGAAAGGGGAAAGAAAGCCCAAAGAAAGCCAAAAGAAAGGGGAAAGAAAGCGCAAAGAAAGCCCAAAGAAAGGGGAAAGAAAGCCAAAAGAAAGGGGAAAGAAAGCCCAAGGAAATGGGAAAGAAAGCCCAAAGAAAGGGGAAAGACACCGAAAGAAAGCCCAAAGAAAGGGAAAAGAAAGCCAAAGAAAGGGGAAAGAAAGCTCAAAGAAAGCCCAAAGAAAGGGGAAAGAAAGCCCAAAAAAGGGGAAAGAAAGCCCAAAGAAAGGGGAACGAAAGCCCAAAGAAAGGGGAAAGAAAGCCCAACGAAAGGGGAAAGAAAGCCCAAAGAAAGGGGAAGAAAGCCCAAAGAAAAGGGGAAAGAAAGCCAAAGAAAGGGGAAAGAAAGCCCAAAGAAAGGGGAAAGAAAGCCCAAAGAAATGGGAAAGAAAGCCCAAATAAAGGGGAATGACAGCCCAAAGAAAGGGGAAAGAAAGCCCAACGAAAGGGGAAAGAAAGCCCAAAGAAAGGGGAAAGAAAGCCCAAAGAAAGGGGAAAGAAAGCCCAAAGAAATGGGAAAGAAAGCCCAAATAAAGGGGAATGACAGCCCCAAAGAAAGGGGGAAAGAAAGCCCAAAGAAAGGGGAAAGAAAGCCCAAAGAAAGGGGAAAGAAAGCCCAAAGAAAGGGGAAAGAACGCCCAAAGAAAGCCCAAAGAAAGCCCAAAGAAAGTGGAAAGAAAGGGGAAAGAATGCCCAAAGAAAGCCCAAAGAAAGCCCAAAGAAAGCCCACAGAAAGCCCAAAGAAATCCCAAAGAAAGCCCAAAGAAAGCCCAAAGAAATGTCAAAGAAAGGGGAAAGAAAGCCCAAAGAAAGGGGAAAGAAAAGCCCAAAGAAAGGGGAATGACAGCCCAAAGAAAGGGGAAAGAAAGCCCAAAGAAATCCCAAAGAAAGTGGAAAGAAAGGGGAAAGAAAGCCCAAAGAAAGCCCAAAGAAAGCTCAAGGAAAGCCCCAAAGAAAGGGGAAAGAAAGCCCAAAGAAAGGGGGAATGACAGCCCAAAGAAAGGGGAAAGAAAGCCCAAAGAAAGGGGGAAAGAAAGCCCAAAGAAAGGGGAAAGAAAGCCCAAAGAAAGGGGAAAGAAAGCCCAAATAAAGGGGAAAGAAAGCCCAAAGAAAGCCCAAAGAAAGCCCAAAGAAAGTGGAAAGAAAGGGGAAAGAAAGCCCAAAGAAAGCCCAAGGAAAGCCCAAAGAAATGGGAAATAAAGCCCAAAGAAAGGGTAATGACAGCCCAAAGAAAGGGTAAAGAAAGCCCAAAGAAAGGGGAAAGAAAGCCCAAAGAAAGCCCAAAGAAAGCCCAAAGAAAGCCCAAAGAAAGTGGAAAAGAAAGGGGAAAGAAAGCCCAAAGAAAGGGGAAAGAAAGCCCAAAGAAAGGGGAAAGAAAGCCCAAAGAAAGACCAAAGAAAGACCAAAGAAAGCCCAAAGAAAGCCCAAAGAAAGGGGAAAGAAAGCCCAACGAAAGGGGAAAGAAAGCCCAAAGAAAGGGGAAAGAAAGCCCAAAGAAAGGGGGAAGAAAGCCCAAAGAAATGGGAAAGAAAGCCCAAATAAAGGGGAAAGAAAGCCCAAAGAAAGCCCAAAGAAAGCCCAAAGAAATTGGAAAGAAAGGGGAAAGAAAACCCAAAGAAAGCCCAAGGAAAGCCCAAAGAAAGGGGAAATAAAGCCCAAAGAAAGGGTAATGACAGCCCAAAGAAAGGGGAAAGAAAGCCCAAAGAAAGGGGAAAGAAAGCCCAAAGAAAGGAGAAAGAAAGCCCAAAGAAAGGGGAAAGACAAGTGGAAAGAAAGCCAAAGAAAGGGGAAAGAAAGCCCAAAGAAAGGGGAAAGAAAGCCCAAAGAAAGGGGAAAGAAAGCCCAGAGAAAGCCCGAAGAAAGCCCAAAGAAAGCCCAAAGAAAGCCCAAAGAAAAGGGAAAGAAAGCCCAAAGAAAGGGGAAAGAAAGCCCAAAGAAAGGGGAAAGAACGCTCAAAGAAAGCCCAAAGAAAGGGGAAAGAAAGCCCAAAGAAAGGGGAAAGAAAGCCCAAAGAAAGGGGAAGAAGAAGCCCAAAGAAAGGGGAAAGAAAGCCCAGAGAAAGCCCGAAGAAAGCCCAAAGAAAAGGGAAAGAAAGCCCAAAGAAAGGGGAAAGAAAGCCCAAAGAAAGCGGAAAGAAAGCCCAAAGAAAGGGGAATGACAGCCCAAAGAAAGAGGAAAGAAAGCCCAAAGAAAGCGGAAAGAAAGCCCAAAGAAAGGGGAAAGAAAAGCCCAAAGAAAGGGGAAAGAAAGCCCAAGAAAGCCCAAAGAAAGCCCAAAGAAAGTGGAAAGAAAGCCCAAAGAAAGCCCAAAGAAAGCCCAAGGAAAGCCCAAAGAAAGGGGAAAGAAAGCCAAAGAAAGGGGAAAGAAAGCCCAAGGAAAGCCCAAAAGAAAGCCCAAAGAAAGTGGAAAGAAAGGGGAAAGAAAGCCCAAAGAAAGCCCAAGGAAAGCCCAAAGAAATGGGAAATAAAGCCCAAAGAAAGGGTAATGACAGCCCAAAGAAAGGGTAAAGAAAGCCCAAAGAAAGGGGAAAGAAAGCCCAAAGAAAGCCCAAAGAAAGCCCAAAGAAAGCCCAAAGAAAGTGGAAAGAAAGGGGAAAGAAAGCCCAAAGAAAGGGGAAAGAAAGCCCAAAGAAAGGGGAAAGAAAGCCCAAAGAAAGACCAAAGAAAGACCAAAGAAAGCCCAAAGAAAGCCCAAAGAAAGGGGAAAGAAAGCCCAACGAAAGGGGAAAGGAAGCCCAAAGAAAGGGGGAAAGAAAGCCCAAAGAAAGGGGAAAGAAAGCCCAAAGAAATGGGAAAGAAAGCCCAAATAAAGGGGAAAGAAAGCCCAAAGAAAGCCCAAAGAAAGCCCAAAGAAATTGGAAAGAAAGGGGAAAGAAAGCCCAAAGAAAGCCCAAGGAAAGCCCAAAGAAAGGGGAAATAAAGCCCAAAGAAAGGGTAATGACAGCCCAAAGAAAGGGGAAAGAAAGCCCAAAGAAAGGGGAAAGAAAGCCCAAAGAAAGGAGAAAGAAAGCCCAAAGAAAGGGGAAAGAAAGTGGAAAGAAAGCCCAAAGAAAGGGGAAAGAAAGCCCAAAGAAAGGGGAAAGAAAGCCCAAAGAAAGGGGAAAGAAAGCCCAGAGAAAGCCCGAAGAAAGCCCAAAGAAAGCCCAAAGAAAGCCCAAAGAAAAGGGAAAGAAAGCCCAAAGAAAGGGGAAAGAAAGCCCCAAAGAAAGGGGAAAGAACGCTCAAAGAAAGCCCAAAGAAAGGGGAAAGAAAGCCCAAAGAAAGGGGAAAGAAAGCCCAAGAAAGGGGAAAGAAAGCCCAAAGAAAGGGGAAAGAAAGCCCAGAGAAAGCCCGAAGAAAGCCCAAAGAAAAGGGAAAGAAAGCCCAAAGAAAGGGGAAAGAAAGCCCAAAGAAAGCGGAAAGAAAGCCCAAAGAAAGGGGAATGACAGCCCAAAGAAAGAGGAAAGAAAGCCCACAGAAAGCGGAAAGAAAGCCCAAAGAAAGGGGAAAGAAAGCCCAAAGAAAGGGGAAAGAAAGCCCAAGAAAGCCCAAAGAAAGCCCAAAGAAAGTGGAAAGAAAGCCCAAAGAAAGCCCAAAGAAAGCCAAGGAAAGCCCAAAGAAAGGGGGAAAGAAGCCCAAAGAAAGGGGAAAGAAAGCCCAAGGAAAGCCCAAAGAAAGGGGAAAGAAAGCCCCAAAGAAAGGGGAAACAAAGCCCAAAGAAAGGGGAAAGAAAGGGGAAAGAAAGCCCAAAGAAAGCCCAAAGAAAGGGGAAAGAAAGCCCAAGGAAAGGGGAAAGAAAGCTAGAAGAAAGGGGAAATAAAAGCCCAAAGAAAGGGGAAAGAAAGCCCAAAGAAAGGGGGAAGAAAGCCCAAAGAAATCCCAAAGAAAGGGGAAAGAAAGCCCAAAGAAAGCCAAAAGAAAGGGGAAAGAAAGCGCAAAGAAAGCCCAAAGAAAGGGGAAAGAAAGCCAAAGAAAGGGGAAAGAAAGTACAAGGAAATGGGAAAGAAAGCCCAAAGAAAGGGGAAAGGCACCCGAAAGAAAGCCCAAAGAAAGGGAAAAGAAAGCCCAAGAAAGGGAAAGAAAGCTCAAAGAAAGCCAAAGAAAGGGGAAAGAAAGCCCAAAAAAAGGGGAAAGAAAGCCCAAAGAAAGGGGGAACGAAAGCCCAAAGAAAGGGGAAAGAAAGCCCAAAGAAAGGGGAAAGAAAGCCCAGAAAAAGCCCAAAGAAAGCCCAAAGAAAGCCCAAAGAAAGCCCAAAGAACAGGGAAAGAAAGCCCAAAGAAAGGGGAAAGAAAGCCCAAAGAAAGGGGAATGACAGCCCAAAGAAAGGGGAAAGAAAGCCCAAAGAAAGGGGAAAGAAAGCCAAAGAAAGGGGAAAGAAAGCCCAAAGAAAGTGGAAAGAAAGGGGAAAGAAAACCCAAAGGAACCCCAAAGAAAGCCCAAGGAAAGTCCAAAGAAAGGGGAAAGAAAACCCAAAGAAAGGGGAAAGAAAGACCAAAGAAAGCCCAAAGAAAGCCCACAGAAAGGGAAGAAAGCCCAAAGAAAGGGGAAAGAAAGCCCAAAGAAAGGGGAAAGAAAGCCCAAAGAAAGCCCAAAGAAAGACCAAAGAAAGCCCAAAGAAAGCCCAAAGAAAGGGGAAAGAAAGCCCAAAGAAAGGGGAAGAAAGCCCAAAGAAAGGGGAATGACAGCCCAAAGAAAGGGGAAAGAAAGCCCAACGAAAGGGGGAAAGAAAGCCCAAAGAAAGGGGAAAGAAAGCCCAAAGAAAGGGGAAAGAAAGCCCAAAGAAATGGGAAAGAAAGCCCAAATAAAGGGGAATGACAGCCCAAAGAAAGGGGAAAGAAAGCCCAAAGAAAGGGGAAAGAAAGCCCAAAGAAAGGGGAAAGAAAGCCCAAAGAAAGGGGAAAGAAAGCCCAAAGAAAGCCCAAAGAAAGCCCAAAGAAAGTGGAAAGAAAGGGGAAAGAATGCCCAAAGAAAGCCCAAAGAAAGCCCAAAGAAAGCCCACAGAAAGCCCAAAGAAATCCCAAAGAAAGCCCAAAGAAAGCCCAAAGAAATGTCAAAGAAAGGGGAAAGAAAGCCCAAAGAAAGGGAAAGAAAGCCCAAAGAAAGGGGAATGACAGCCCAAAGAAAGGGGAAAGAAAGCCCAAAGAAATCCCAAAGAAAGTGGAAAGAAAGGGGAAAGAAAGCCCAAAGAAAGCCCAAAGAAAGCTCAAGGAAAGCCCAAAGAAAGGGGAAAGAAAGCCCAAAGAAAGGGGAATGACAGCCCAAAGAAAGGGGAAAGAAAGCCCAAAGAAAGGGGAAAGAAAGCCCAAAGAAAGGGGAAAGAAAGCCCAAAGAAAGGGGAAAGAAAGCCCAAAGAAAGGGGAAAGAAAGCCCAAAGAAAGCCCAAAGAAAGCCCAAAGAAAGTGGAAAGAAAGGGGAAAGAAAGCCCAAAGAAAGCCCAAGGAAAGCCCAAAAGAAAGGGGAAATAAAGCCCAAAGAAAGGGTAATGACAGCCCAAAGAAAGGGTAAAGAAAGCCCAAAGAAAGGGGAAAGAAAGCCCAAAGAAAGCCCAAAGAAAGCCCAAAGAAAGCCCAAAGAAAGTGGAAAGAAAGGGGAAAGAAAGCCCAAAGAAAGGGGAAAGAAAGCCCAAAGAAAGGGGAAAGAAAGCCCAAAGAAAGCCCAAAGAAAGACCAAAGAAAGCCCAAAGAAAGCCCAAAGAAAGGGGAAAGAAAGCCCAAAGAAAGGGGAAAGAAAGCCAAAGAAAGGGGAATGACAGCCCAAAGAAAGGGGAAAGAAAGCCCAACGAAAGGGGAAAGAAAGCCCAAAGAAAGGGAAAGAAAGCCCAAAGAAAGGGGAAAGAAAGCCCAAAGAAAGGGGAAAGAAAGCCCAAATAAAGGGGAATGACAGCCCAAAGAAAGGGGAAAGAAAGCCCAAAGAAAGGGGAAAGAAAGCCCAAAGAAAGGGGAAAGAAAGCCCAAAGAAAGGGGAAAGAAAGCCCAAAGAAAGCCCAAAGAAAGCCCAAAGAAAGCCCAAAGAAAGTGGAAAGAAAGGGGAAAGAAAGCCCAAAGAAAGCCCAAAGAAAGCCCAAAGAAAGCCCACAGAAAGCCCAAAGAAATCCCAAAGAAAGCCCAAAGAAAGCCCAAAGAAATGTCAAAGAAAGGGGAAAGAAAGCCCAAAGAAAGGGGAAAGAAATCCCAAAGAAAGGGGAATGACAGCCCAAAGAAAGGGGAAAGAAAGCCCAAAGAAATCCCAAAGAAAGTGGAAAGAAAGGGGAAAGAAAGCCCAAAGAAAGCCCAAAGAAAGCTCAAGGAAAGCCCAAAGAAAGGGGAAAGAAAGCCCAAAGAAAGGGGAATGACAGCCCAAAGAAAGGGGAAAGAAAGCCCAATGAAAGGGGAAAGAAAGCCCAAAGAAAGGGGAAAGAAAGCCCAAAGAAAGCCCAAAGAAAGCCCAAAGAAATTGGAAAGAAAGGGGAAAGAAAGCCCAAAGAAAGCCCAAGGAAAGCCCAAAGAAAGGGGAAATAAAGCCCAAAGAAAGGGTAATGACAGCCCAAAGAAAGGGGAAAGTTGGCCCAAAGAAAGGGGAAAGAAAGCCCAAAGAAAGGAGAAAGAAAGCCCAAAGAAAGGAGAAAGAAAGTGGAAAGAAAGCCCAAAGAAAGGGGAAAGAAAGCCCAAAGAAAGGGGAAAGAAAGCGCAAAGAAAGGGGAAAGAAAGCCCAGAGAAAGCCCGAAGAAAGCCCAAAGAAAGCCCAAAGAAAGCCCAAAGAAAAGGGAAAGAAAGCCCAAAGAAAGGGGAAAGAAAGCCCAAGGAAAGGGGAAAGAAATCCCAAAGAAAGGGGAAATAAAGCCCAAAGAAAGGGGAAAGAAAGCCCAAAGAAAGGGGGAAGAAAGCCCAAAGAAAGCCCAAAGAAAGGGGAAAGAAAGGGGAAAGAAAGCCCAAAGAAAGCCCAAAGAAAGCCCAAAGAAAGCCCAAAGAAAGGGGAAAGAAAGCCCAAAGAAAGGGGAAAGAAAGCGCAAAGAAAGCCCAAAGAAAGGGGAAAGAAAGCCCAAAGAAAGGGGAAAGAAAATCCAAAGAAAGGGGAAAGAAAGCCCAAAGAAAGGGGAAAGACACCCCAAAGAAAGCCCAAAGAAAGGGGAAAGAAATCCCAAAGAAAGGGGAAAGAAAGCTCAAAGAAAGCCCAAAGAAAGGGGAAAGAAAGCCCAAAGAAAGGGGAAAGAAAGCCCAAAGAAAGGGGAAATAAAGCCCAAAGAAAAGGGAAAGAAAGCCCAAAGAAAGGGGAAAGAAAGCCCAAAGAAAGCCCAAAGAAAGCCCAAAGAAAGCCCAAAGAAAGCCCAAAGAAAGCCCAAAGAAAAGGGAAAGAAAGCCCAAAGAAAGCCCAAAGAAAGCCCAAAGAAAGGGGAATGACAGCCCAAAGAAAGTGGAAAGAAAGGGGAAAGAAAACCCAAAGAAAGCCCAAAGAAAGCCCAAGGAAAGCCCAAAGAAAGGGGAAAGAAAACCCAAAGAAAGGGGAAAGAAAGCCCAAAGAAAGCCCAAAAAAAGCCCAGAGAAAGCCCACAGAAAGGGGAAAGAAAGCCCAAAGAACTGGGAAACAAAGCCCAAAGAAAGCCCAAAGAAAGCCCAAAGAAAGACCAATGAAAGCCCAAAGAAATCCCAAAGAAAGGGGAAAGAAAGCCCAAGAAAGTGGAAAGAAAGCCCAAAGAAAGGGAATGACAGCCCAAAGAAAGGGGAAAGAAAGCCCAAAGAAAGGGGAAGGAAAGCCCAAAGAAAGGGGAAAGAAAGCCCAAAGAAATGGGAAAGAAAGCCCAAATAAAGGGGAATGACAGCCCAAAGAAAGGGGAAAGAAAGCCCAAAGAAAGGGGAAAGAAAGCCCAAAGGAAGGGGAAAGAAAACCCAAAGAAAGGGGAAAGAAAGCCCAAAGAAAGCCCAAAGAAAGCCCAAAGAAAGTGGAAAGAAAGGGGAAAGAAAGCCCAAAGAAAGCCCAAGGAAAGCCCAAAGAAAGGGGAATGACAGCCCAAAGAAAGGGGAAAGAAAGCCCAAAGAAAGGGGAAAGAAAGCCCAAAGAAATGGGAAAGAAAGCCCAAAGAAAGGGGAAAGAAAACCCAAAGAAAGGGGAAAGAAAGCCCAAAGAAAGCCCAAAGAAATCCCAAAAAAAGTGGAAAGAAAGGGGAAAGAAAGCCCAAAGAAAGCCCAAGGAAAGCCCAAAGAAAGAGGAAAGAAAGCCCAAAGAAAGGGGAATGACAGCCCAAAGAAAGGGGAAAGAAAGCCCAAAGAAAGGGGAAAGAAAGTCCAAAGAAAGGGGAAAGAAAGCCCAAAGAAAGCCCAAAGAAAGCCCAAAGAAAGCCCAAAGAAAGGGGAAAGAAAGGGGGAAGAAAGCCCAAAGAAAGTGGAGAGAAAGCCCAAAGAAAGCCCAAAGAAAGGGGAAAGAAAGCCCAAAGAAAGCCCAAAGAAAATGGAAAGAAAGGGGAAAGAAAGCACAAAGAAAGCCCAAAGAAAGCCCAAGGAAAGCCAAAAGAAAGGGGAAAGAAAACCCAAAGAAAGGGGAAAGAAAGCCCAAAGAAAGCCCAAAGAAAGCCCAAAGAAAGCCCAAAGAAAAGGGAAAGAAAGGGGGAAGAAAGCCCAAAGAAAGTGGAGAGAAAGCCCAAAGAAAGCCCAAAGAAAGGGGAAAGAAAGCCCAAAGAAAGCCCAAACAAACGGGAAAAAAAGGGGAAAGAAAGCACAAAGAAAGGGGAAAGAAAGCCCAAAGAAAGCCCAAAGAAAGGGTAAAGAAAGCCCAAAGAAATGGGAAAGAAAGCCCAAATAAAGGGGAATGACAGCCCAAAGAAAGGGGAAAGAAAGCCCAAAGAAAGGGGAAAGAAAGCCCAAAGAAAGGGGAAAGAAAGCCCAAAGAAAGGGGAAAGAAAGCCCAAAGAAAGCCCAAAGAAAGCCCAAAGAAAGTGGAAAGAAAGGGGAAAGAATGCCCAAAGAAAGCCCAAAGAAAGCCCAAAGAAAGCCCACAGAAAGCCCAAAGAAATCCCAAAGAAAGCCCAAAGAAAGCCCAAAGAAATGTCAAAGAAAGGGGAAAGAAAGCCCAAAGAAAGGGGAAAGAAAGCCCAAAGAAAGGGGAATGACAGCCCAAAGAAAGGGGAAAGAAAGCCCAAAGAAATCCCAAAGAAAGTGGAAAGAAAGGGGAAAGAAAGCCCAAAGAAAGCCCAAAGAAAGCTCAAGGAAAGCCCAAAGAAAGGGGAAAGAAAGCCCAAAGAAAGGGGAATGACAGCCCAAAGAAAGGGGAAAGAAAGCCCAAAGAAAGGGGAAAGAAAGCCCAAAGAAAGGGGAAAGAAAGCCCAAAGAAAGGGGAAAGAAAGCCCAAAGAAAGGGGAAAGAAAGCCCAAAGAAAGCCCAAAGAAAGCCCAAAGAAAGTGGAAAGAAAGGGGAAAGAAAGCCCAAAGAAAGCCCAAGGAAAGCCCAAAGAAAGGGGAAATAAAGCCCAAAGAAAGGGTAATGACAGCCCAAAGAAAGGGTAAAGAAAGCCCAAAGAAAGGGGAAAGAAAGCCCAAAGAAAGCCCAAAGAAAGCCCAAAGAAAGCCCAAAGAAAGTGGAAAGAAAGGGGAAAGAAAGCCCAAAGAAAGGGGAAAGAAAGCCCAAAGAAAGGGGAAAGAAAGCCCAAAGAAAGCCCAAAGAAAGACCAAAGAAAGCCCAAAGAAAGCCCAAAGAAAGGGGAAAGAAAGCCCAAAGAAAGGGGAAAGAAAGCCCAAAGAAAGGGGAATGACAGCCCAAAGAAAGGGGAAAGAAAGCCCAACGAAAGGGGAAAGAAAGCCCAAAGAAAGGGGAAAGAAAGCCCAAAGAAAGGGGAAAGAAAGCCCAAAGAAATGGGAAAGAAAGCCCAAATAAAGGGGAAAGAAAGCCCAAAGAAAGGGGAAAGAAAGCCCAAAGAAAGCCCAAAGAAAGCCCAAAGAAATTGGAAAGAAAGGGGAAAGAAAGCCCAAAGAAAGCCCAAGGAAAGCCCAAAGAAAGGGGAAATAAAGCCCAAAGAAAGGGTAATGACAGCCCAAAGAAAGGGGAAAGAAAGCCCAAAGAAAGGGGAAAGAAAGCCAAAGAGGGGCTTTCTCCTTTCTTTGGTATTTCTTCCTTCTTTCTTCTTTCTTTCTTCTTTCTTTCCTCTTTCTTCTTTCTTTCTTCCTTCTTTCTTCTTTCCTTCTTTCTTCTTTCTTTCTTCTTTTTTTCTCCTTTCTTTCTTCTTTCTTTCTTCTTTCTTTCTTCTTTCTTTCTTCTTTCTTTCTTCTTTCTTTCTTCTTTCTTTCTTCCTTCTTTCTTCTTTCTTTCTTTCTTATTTCTTTCTTCTTTCTTTCTTTCTTTCTTTCTTCTTTCCTTCTTCTTTCTTTCTTTCTTCTTTCTTCCTTCTTTCTTCTTTCTTTCTTCCTTCTTTCTTCTTTCTTTCTTTCTTATTTCTTTCTTCTTTCTTTCTTTCTTCTTTCTTTCTTCTTTCTTTCTTCTTTCTCTCATCTTTCTTTCTTCCTTCTTTCTTCTTTCTTTCTTTCTTATTTCTTTCTTCTTTCTTTCTTTCTTTCTTTACTCTTTCTTCTTTCTTTCTTCCTTCTTTCTTCTTTCTTTCTTCTTTCTTTCTTTCTTCTTTCTTTCTTCTTTCTTTCTTCTTTCTTTCTTCTTTCTTTCTTCTTTCTTTACTCTTTCTTCTTTCTTTCTTCCTTCTTTCTTCTTTCTTTCTTCTTTCTTTCTTTCTTCTTTTTTTTCTTTCTTCTTTCTTACTTTCTTCTTTCTTTCTTTCTTCTTCCTTCTTTCTTTACTCTTTCTTCTTTCTTTCTTCCTTCTTTCTTCTCTCTTTCTTCCTTCTTTCTTCTTCTTTCTACCTTTCTTCTTTCTTTTTCTTTCTTCTTCCTCTCTTCCTTCTTTCTTCTTTCTTTCTTTCTTCTTTCTTTATTCTTTCTTTCCTCTTTCTTCTTTCTTTCTTCCTTCTTTCTTCTTTCTTTGTTCTTTCTTTTTTTCTTCTTTCTTTCCTCTTTCTTTCTTCTTTCTTTACTCTTTCTTCTTTCTTTCTTCCTTCTTTCTTCTTTCTTTCTTCTTTCTTTCTTTCTTCTTTCTTTTTCTTTCTTCTTTCTTACTTTCTTCTTTCTTTCTTTCTTCTTCCTTCTTTGTTTACTCTTTCTTCTTTCTTTCTTCCTTCTTTCTTCTCTCTTTCTTCCTTCTTTCTTCTTCTTTCTACCTTTCTTCTTTCTTTTTCTTTCTTCTTTCTCTCTTCCTTCTTTCTTCTTTCTTTCTTTCTTTTGCCTTTCCCTTGCCTTGCTTTCCCCTTTTGCCTTGCCTTTCCTTGCTTTGGCCTTTTTCCTGGCCTTGCCATGGTTTGTCCTTTTGACTTACCTTGCCTTGCCTTTCTTTGCCCTTTTGCCTGGCCTTGCATTGAGTTGCCCTTTTTCCTTGCCTTGCCATGCTTTGCCCTTTTGCCTTGCCTTGCTTTGCCATTTTGTCTCTCCTTGAATTGCCCTTTTGCCTTACCTTGCCTTGACTTGCTATAGCCTTTTTCCTTGCCTTGCCTTGTCATGCTTTGCCCTTTTGACTTGCCTTGCTTTGCCCTTTTGCCTTGCTTTGCCTTGTTATGCTTTGCCCTTTTGCCTTGTCTTGCTTTGCCGTTTTGCCTTACCTTGCCTTGTCATGCTTTGCCCTTTTGCCTTGCCTTGCCTTGTCATGCTTTGCCCTTTTGACTTGCTTTGCTTTGCCCTTTTGCCTTGCCTTTCCTTGTTTTGCCGTTTTGAATTGCCTTGCATTGCCTTGCTTTCATCTTTGCCTTGCCTTGACGTGTCTTCCTTATCCTTTTGCCTTGCCTTACTTTGCTTTCTCCTTTTCCCTTGCCTTTCCTTGCCTTGCTTTACCCTTTTGCCTTCCCTTGCCTTTGCCTTTCCATGCCTTGTTTTGCCCCCTTGCCTTACCTTGCCTTGTCATGCTTTGCCCTTTTGCCTTGCCTTGCCTTGTCATGCTTTGCCCTTTTGACTTGCTTTGCTTTGCCCTTTTGCCTTGCCTTTCCTTGTTTTGCCGTTTTGAATTGCCTTGCATTGCCTTCCTTTCATCTTTGCCTTGCCTTGAGGTGTCTTCCTTATCCTTTTGCCTTGCCTTGCTTTGCTTTCCCCTTTTTTCTTGCCTTACCTTGCCTTGCTTTGCCTCTTTGCCTTGTCTTGCCTTGCCTTCCTTTCTCCTTTTGCCCTGATTTGCCTTGCCTTTCTTTTGACCTTTTGCCTTGCCTTGTCTTGCCATGCTTTGCTCTTTTTCCTTGCCTTGCTTTGCCCTTTTGTCTTGCCTTGCCTTGCCTTGCTTTGCCATTTTCCCTTGCCTTGCTTTTCCCTTTTGCCTTGCCTTTCCTTGCTTTGGCCTTTTTCCTGGCCTTGCCATGGTTTGTCCTTTTGACTTACCTTGCCTTGCCTTTCTTTGCCCTTTTGCCTGGCCTTGCATTGAGTTGCCCTTTTTCCTTGCCTTGCCATGCTTTGCCCTTTTGCCTTGCCTTGCTTTGCCATTTTGTCTTTCCTTGAATTGCCCTTTTGCCTTACCTTGCCTTGACTTGCTATACCCTTTTTCCTTGCCTTGCCTTGTCATGCTTTGCCCTTTTGACTTGCCTTGCTTTGCCCTTTTGCCTTGCTTTGCCTTGTTATGCTTTGCCCTTTTGCCTTGTCTTGCTTTGCCATTTTGCCTTTCCTTGCATTGCCCTTTTGCCTTACCTTGCCTTGTCATGCTTTGCCCTTTTGACTTGCTTTGCTTTGCCCTTTTGCCTTGCCTTTCCTTGTTTTGCCGTTTTGAATTGCCTTGCATTGCCTTACTTTCATCTTTGCCTTGCCTTGACGTGTCTTCCTTATCATTTTGCCTTGCCTTGCTTTGCTTTCCCCTTTTGCCTTGCCTTTCCTTGCCTTGCTTTACCCTTTTGCCTTCCTTTGCCTTGCCTTTCCATGCCTTGCTTTGCCCCTTTGCCTTACCTTGCCTTGCTATGCCCTTTTGCCTTGCCTTGCTTTGTCTCTTTGCCTTGTCTTGCCATGCCTTCCTTTCTCCTTTTACCCTGATTTGCCTTGCCTTTCTTTTGACCTTTTGCCTTTCCTTGCCTTGCTATGCTTTTCTTTTTTTCCTGCCTTGCTTTGCCCTTTTGTCTTGCCTTGCCTTGCCTTGCTTTGCCATTTTCCCTTGCCTTGCTTTCCGCTTTTGCCTTGCCTTTCCTTGCTTTGGCCTTTTTCCTGGCCTTGCCATGGTTTGTCCTTTTGACTTACCTTGCCTTGCCTTTCTTTGCCCTTTTCCCTGGCCTTGCCTTGAGTTGCCCTTTTTCCTTGCCTTGCCTTGCCATGCTTTGCCCTTTTGCCTTGCCTTGCTTTGCAATTTTGCCTTTCCTTGAATTGCCCTTTTGCCTTACCTTGCCTTGATTTGCTATCCCCTTTTTCCTTGCCTTGCCTTGTCATGCTTTGCCCTTTTGACTTGCCTTGCTTTGCCCTTTTGCCTTGCTTTGCCTTGTTATGCTTTGCCCTTTTGCCTTGTCTTGCTTTGCCATTTTGCCTTTCCTTGCATTGCCCTTTTGCCTTACCTTGCCTTGTCATGCTTTGCCCTTTTGCCTTGCCTTGCCTTGTCATGCTTTGCCCTTTTGACTTGCTTTGCTTTGCCCTTTTGCCTTGCCTTTCCTTGTTTTGCCGTTTTGAATTGCCTTGCATTGCCTTACTTTCATCTTTGCCTTGCCTTGACGTGTCTTCCTTATCCTTTTGCCTTGCCTTGCTTTGCTTTCTCCTTTTGCCTTGCCTTTCCTTGCCTTGCCTTTCCATGCCTTGCTTTGCCCCTTTGCCTTACCTTGCCTTGCTATGCCCTTTTGCCTTGCCTTGCTTTGTCTCTTTCCTTGTCTTGCCATGCCTTCCTTTCTCCTTTTGCCCTGATTTGCCTTGCCTTTCTTTTGACCTTTTGCCTTGCCTTGCCATGCTTTGCTCTTTTTCCTTGCCTTGCTTTGCCCTTTTGTCTTGCCTTGCCTTGCCTTGCTTTGCCATTTTCCCTTGCTTTGCTTTCCCCTTTTGCCTTGCCTTTCCTTGCTTTGGCCTTTTTCCTGGCCTTGCCATGGTTTGTCCGTTTGACTTACCTTGCCTTGCCTTTCTTTGCACTTTTGCCTGGCCTTGCTTTGCCCTTTTGCCTTGCTTTGTCTTGTTATGCTTTGCCCTTTTGCCTTGCCTTGCTTTGCCATTTTGCCTTTCCTTGAATTGCCCTTTTGCCTTACCTTGCCTTGACTTGCTATAGCCTTTTTCCTTGCCTTGCCTTGTCATGCTTTGCCCTTTTGACTTGCTTTGCTTTGTCCTTTTGCCTTGCCTTGATTTGCCATTTTGCCTTTTCTTGCTTTGGCCTTTTGCCTTACCTTGCCTTGACTTGCTATACCCTTTTTCCTTGCCTTGCCTTGTCATGCTTTGCCCTTTTGACTTGCCTTCCTTTGCCCTTTTGCCTAGCTTTGCCTTGTTATGCTTTGCCCTTTTGCCTTGTCTTGCTTTGCCATTTTGCTTTTCCTTGCATTGCCCTTTTGCCTTTCCCTTGCCTTGACTTGCTATACCCTTTTGCCTTGCCTTGCCTTGACATGCTTTGCCCTTTTGCCTTGCCTTGCCTTGTCATGCTTTGCCCTTTTGACTTGCTTTGCTTTGCCCTTTTGCCTTGCCTTTCCTTGTTTTGCCGTTTTCAATTTCCTTGCATTGCCTTACTTTCATCTTTGCCTTGCCTTGACGTGTCTTGCTTATCCTTTTGCCTTGCCTTGCTTTGCTTTCTCCTTTTCCCTTGCCTTTCCTTGCCTTGCTTTACCCTTTTGCCTTCCCTTGCCTTTGCCTTTCCATGCCTTGCTTTGCCCCTTTTCCTTTACCTTGATTTGCTATGCCCTTTTGACTTGCCTTGCTTTGTCTCTTTGCCTTGTCTTGCCTTGCCTTCCTTTCTCCTTTTGCCCTGATTTGCCTTGCCTTTCTTTTGACCTTTTGCCTTGCCTTGCCATGCTTTGCTCTTTTTCCTTGCCTTGCTTTGCCCTTTTGACTTTCCTTGCCTTTCCTTGCTTTGGCCTTTTTCCTGGCCTTGCCATGGTTTGTCCTTTTGACTTACCTTGCCTTGCCTTTCTTTGCACTTTTGCCTGGCCTTTCTTTGCCCTTTTGCCTTGCCTTGCTTTGCCATTTTGCCTTTCCTTGAATTGCCCTTTTGCCTTACCTTGCCTTGACTTGCTATACCCTTTTTCCTTGCCTTGCCTTGTCATGCTTTGCCCTTTTGACTTGCCTTGCTTTGCCCTTTTGCCTTGCCTTGCTTTGCCCTTTTGCCTTGCTTTGCCTTGTTATGCTTTGCCCTTTTGCCTTGCCTTGCTTTGCCATTTTGCCTTTCCTTGAATTGCCCTTTTGCCTTACTTTGCCTTGACTTGCTATACCCTTTTTCCTTGCCTTGCCTTGTCATGCTTTGCCCTTTTGACTTTCCTTGCTTTGCCCTTTTGACTTGCCTTGCTTTGCCCTTTTGCCTTACTTTGTCTTGACTTGCTATACCCTTTTTCCTTGCCTTGCCTTGTCATACTTTGCCATTTTGACTTGCTTTGCTTTGCCCTTTTGCCTTGCCTTGCTTTGCCATTTTGCCTTTCCTTGACTTGCCCTTTTGCCTTACCTTGCCTTGACTTGCTATACCCTTTTTCCTTGCCTTGCCTTGTCATGCTTTGCCCTTTTGCATTGCCTTGCCTTGTCATGCTTTGCCCTTTTCACTTGCTTTGCTTTGCCCTTTTGCCTTGCCTTTCCTTGTTTTGCCGTTTTCAATTTCCTTGCATTGCCTTACTTTCATCTTTGCCTTGCCTTGACGTGTCTTCCTTATCCTTTCGCCTTGCCTTGCTTTGCTTTCCCCTTTTTTCTTGCCTTACCTTGCCTTGCTTTGCCTCTTTGCCTTGTCTTGCCTTGCCTTCCTTTCTCCTTTTGCCCTGATTTGCCTTGCCTTTCTTTTGACCTTTTGCCTTGCCTTGCCTTGCCATGCTTTGCTCTTTTTCCTTGCCTTGCTTTGCCCTTTTGTCTTGCCTTGCCTTGCCTTGCTTTGCCATTTTCCCTTGCCTTGCTTTTCCCTTTTGCCTTGCCTTTCCTTGCTTTGGCCTTTTTCCTGGCCTTGCCATGCTTTGTCCTTTTGACTTACCTTGCCTTGCCTTTCTTTGCCCTTTTGCCTGGCCTTGCATTGAGTTGCCCTTTTTCCTTGCCTTGCCATGCTTTGCCCTTTTGCCTTGCCTTGCTTTGCCATTTTGTCTTTCCTTGAATTGCCCTTTTGCCTTACCTTGCCTTGACTTGCTATACCCTTTTTCCTTGCCTTGCCTTTTAATGCTTTGCCCTTTTGCCTTGTCTTGCTTTGCCATTTTGCCTTTCCTTGCATTGCCCTTTTGCCTTACCTTGCCTTGTCATGCTTTGCCCTTTTGCCTTGCCTTGCCTTGTCATGCTTTGCCCTTTTGACTTGCTTTGCTTTGCCCTTTTGCCTTGCCTTTCCTTGTTTTGCCGTTTTGAATTGCCTTGCATTGCCTTACTTTCATCTTTGCCTTGCCTTGACGTGTCTTCCTTATCCTTTTGCCTTGCCTTGCTTTGCTTTCTCCTTTTGCCTTGCCTTTCCTTGCCTTGCCTTTCCATGCCTTGCTTTGCCCCTTTGCCTTACCTTGCCTTGCTATGCCCTTTTGCCTTGCCTTGCTTTGTCTCTTTCCTTGTCTTGCCATGCCTTCCTTTCTCCTTTTGCCCTGATTTGCCTTGCCTTTCTTTTGACCTTTTGCCTTGCCTTGCCATGCTTTGCTCTTTTTCCTTGCCTTGCTTTGCCCTTTTGTCTTGCCTTGCCTTGCCTTGCTTTGCCATTTTCCCTTGCTTTGCTTTCCCCTTTTGCCTTGCCTTTCCTTGCTTTGGCCTTTTTCCTGGCCTTGCCATGGTTTGTCCGTTTGACTTACCTTGCCTTGCCTTTCTTTGCACTTTTGCCTGGCCTTGCTTTGCCCTTTTGCCTTGCTTTGTCTTGTTATGCTTTGCCCTTTTGCCTTGCCTTGCTTTGCCATTTTGCCTTTCCTTGAATTGCCCTTTTGCCTTACCTTGCCTTGACTTGCTATAGCCTTTTTCCTTGCCTTGCCTTGTCATGCTTTGCCCTTTTGACTTGCTTTGCTTTGTCCTTTTGCCTTGCCTTGATTTGCCATTTTGCCTTTTCTTGCTTTGGCCTTTTGCCTTACCTTGCCTTGACTTGCTATACCCTTTTTCCTTGCCTTGCCTTGTCATGCTTTGCCCTTTTGACTTGCCTTCCTTTGCCCTTTTGCCTAGCTTTGCCTTGTTATGCTTTGCCCTTTTGCCTTGTCTTGCTTTGCCATTTTGCTTTTCCTTGCATTGCCCTTTTGCCTTTCCCTTGCCTTGACTTGCTATACCCTTTTGCCTTGCCTTGCCTTGACATGCTTTGCCCTTTTGCCTTGCCTTGCCTTGTCATGCTTTGCCCTTTTGACTTGCTTTGCTTTGCCCTTTTGCCTTGCCTTTCCTTGTTTTGCCGTTTTCAATTTCCTTGCATTGCCTTACTTTCATCTTTGCCTTGCCTTGACGTGTCTTGCTTATCCTTTTGCCTTGCCTTGCTTTGCTTTCTCCTTTTCCCTTGCCTTTCCTTGCCTTGCTTTACCCTTTTGCCTTCCCTTGCCTTTGCCTTTCCATGCCTTGCTTTGCCCCTTTTCCTTTACCTTGATTTGCTATGCCCTTTTGACTTGCCTTGCTTTGTCTCTTTGCCTTGTCTTGCCTTGCCTTCCTTTCTCCTTTTGCCCTGATTTGCCTTGCCTTTCTTTTGACCTTTTGCCTTGCCTTGCCATGCTTTGCTCTTTTTCCTTGCCTTGCTTTGCCCTTTTGACTTTCCTTGCCTTTCCTTGCTTTGGCCTTTTTCCTGGCCTTGCCATGGTTTGTCCTTTTGACTTACCTTGCCTTGCCTTTCTTTGCACTTTTGCCTGGCCTTTCTTTGCCCTTTTGCCTTGCCTTGCTTTGCCATTTTGCCTTTCCTTGAATTGCCCTTTTGCCTTACCTTGCCTTGACTTGCTATACCCTTTTTCCTTGCCTTGCCTTGTCATGCTTTGCCCTTTTGACTTGCCTTGCTTTGCCCTTTTGCCTTGCCTTGCTTTGCCCTTTTGCCTTGCTTTGCCTTGTTATGCTTTGCCCTTTTGCCTTGCCTTGCTTTGCCATTTTGCCTTTCCTTGAATTGCCCTTTTGCCTTACTTTGCCTTGACTTGCTATACCCTTTTTCCTTGCCTTGCCTTGTCATGCTTTGCCCTTTTGACTTTCCTTGCTTTGCCCTTTTGACTTGCCTTGCTTTGCCCTTTTGCCTTACTTTGTCTTGACTTGCTATACCCTTTTTCCTTGCCTTGCCTTGTCATACTTTGCCATTTTGACTTGCTTTGCTTTGCCCTTTTGCCTTGCCTTGCTTTGCCATTTTGCCTTTCCTTGACTTGCCCTTTTGCCTTACCTTGCCTTGACTTGCTATACCCTTTTTCCTTGCCTTGCCTTGTCATGCTTTGCCCTTTTGCATTGCCTTGCCTTGTCATGCTTTGCCCTTTTCACTTGCTTTGCTTTGCCCTTTTGCCTTGCCTTTCCTTGTTTTGCCGTTTTCAATTTCCTTGCATTGCCTTACTTTCATCTTTGCCTTGCCTTGACGTGTCTTCCTTATCCTTTCGCCTTGCCTTGCTTTGCTTTCCCCTTTTTTCTTGCCTTACCTTGCCTTGCTTTGCCTCTTTGCCTTGTCTTGCCTTGCCTTCCTTTCTCCTTTTGCCCTGATTTGCCTTGCCTTTCTTTTGACCTTTTGCCTTGCCTTGCCTTGCCATGCTTTGCTCTTTTTCCTTGCCTTGCTTTGCCCTTTTGTCTTGCCTTGCCTTGCCTTGCTTTGCCATTTTCCCTTGCCTTGCTTTTCCCTTTTGCCTTGCCTTTCCTTGCTTTGGCCTTTTTCCTGGCCTTGCCATGCTTTGTCCTTTTGACTTACCTTGCCTTGCCTTTCTTTGCCCTTTTGCCTGGCCTTGCATTGAGTTGCCCTTTTTCCTTGCCTTGCCATGCTTTGCCCTTTTGCCTTGCCTTGCTTTGCCATTTTGTCTTTCCTTGAATTGCCCTTTTGCCTTACCTTGCCTTGACTTGCTATACCCTTTTTCCTTGCCTTGCCTTTTAATGCTTTGCCCTTTTGCCTTGCCTTGCTTTGCCATTTTGCCTTACCTTGCATTGCCCTTTTGCCTTACCTTGCCTCGACTTGCTATACCCTTTTTCCTTGCCTTGCCTTTTCATGCTTTGCCCTTTTGACTTGCCTTGCTTTGCCCTGTTATGCTTTGCCCTTTTGCCTTGTCTTGCTTTGCCATTTTGCCTTTCCTTGCATTGCCCTTTTGCCTTACCTTGCCTTGTCATGCTTTGCCCTTTTGACTTGCTTTGCTTTGCCCTTTTGCCTTGCCTTTCCTTGTTTTGCCGTTTTGAATTGCCTTGCATTGCCTTACTTTCATCTTTGCCTTGCCTTGACGTGTCTTCCTTATCATTTTGCCTTGCCTTGCTTTGCTTTCCCCTTTTGCCTTGCCTTTCCTTGCCTTGCTTTACCCTTTTGCCTTCCTTTGCCTTGCCTTTCCATGCCTTCCTTTGACCCTTTGCCTTGCCTTGCTTTGACTCTTTGCCTTGACTTGCCTTGCCTTCCTTTCTCCTTTTGCCCTGATTTGCCTTGCCTTTCTTTTGACCTTTTGCCTTGCCTTGCCATGCTTTGCTCTTTTTCCTTGCCTTGCTTTGCCCTTTTGTCTTGCCTTACCTTGCCTTGCTTTGCCATTTTCCCTTGCCTTGCTTTCCCCTTTTGCCTTGCCTTTCCTTGCTTTGGCCTTTTTCCTGGCCTTGCCATGGTTTGTCCTTTTGACTTACCTTGCCTTGCCTTTCTTTGCACTTTTGCCCGGCCTTGCATTGAGTTGCCCTTTTTCCTTGCCTTGCCATGCTTTGCCCTTTTGCCTTGCCTTGCTTTGCCCTTTTGCCTTGCTTTGCCTTGTTATGCTTTGCCCTTTTGCCTTGCCTTGCTTTGCCATTTTGCCTTTCCTTGAATTGCCCTTTTGCCTTACCTTGCCTTGACTTGCTATAGCCTTTTTCCTTGCCTTGCCTTGTCATACTTTGCCATTTTGACTTGCTTTGCTTTGCCCTTTTGCCTTGCCTTGCTTTGCCATTTTGCCTTTCCTTGAATTGCCCTTTTGCCTTACCTTGCCTTGACTTGCTATACCCTTTTTCCTTGCCTTGCCTTGTCATGCTTTGCCCTTTTGACTTGCCTTGCTTTGCCGTTTTGCTTTGCTTTGCCTTGTTATGCTTTGCCATTTTTGCCTTGTCTTGCTTTGCCATTTTGCCTTTCCTTGAATTGCCCTTTTGCCTTACCTTGCCTTGACTTGCTATACCCTTTTTCCTTGCCTTGCCTTGTCATGCTTTGCCCTTTTGACTTGCCTTGCTTTGCCCTTTTGCCTTGCCTTGCTTTGCCCTTTTGCCTTGCTTTGCCTTGTTATGCTTTGCCCTTTTGCCTTGCCTTGCTTTGCCATTTTGCCTTTCCTTGAATTGCCCTTTTGCCTTACTTTGCCTTGACTTGCTATACCCTTTTTCCTTGCCTTGCCTTGTCATACTTTGCCATTTTGACTTGCTTTGCTTTGCCCTTTTGCCTTGCCTTGCTTTGCCATTTTGCCTTTCCTTGAATTGCCCTTTTGCCTTACCTTGCCTTGACTTGCTATACCCTTTTTCCTTGCCTTGCCTTGTCATGCTTTGCCCTTTTGACTTGCTTTGCTTTGTCCTTTTGCCTTGCCTTTCCTTGTTTTGCCGTTTTGAATTGCCTTGCATTGCCTTACTTTCATCTTTGCCTTGCCTTGACGTGTCTTCCTTATCATTTTGCCTTGCCTTGCTTTGCTTTCCCCTTTTGCCTTGCCTTTCCTTGCCTTGCTTTACCCTTTTGCCTTCCTTTGCCTTGCCTTTCCATGCCTTCCTTTGACCCTTTGCCTTGCCTTGCTTTGACTCTTTGCCTTGACTTGCCTTGCCTTCCTTTCTCCTTTTGCCCTGATTTGCCTTGCCTTTCTTTTGACCTTTTGCCTTGCCTTGCCTTGCCATGCTTTGCTCTTTTTCCTTGCCTTGCTTTGCCCTTTTGTCTTGCCTTACCTTGCCTTGCTTTGCCATTTTACCTTGCCTTGCTTTCCCCTTTTGCCTTGCCTTTCCTTGCTTTGGCCTTTTTCCTGGCCTTGCCATGGTTTGTCCTTTTGACTTACCTTGCCTTGCCTTTCTTTGCACTTTTGCCCGGCCTTGCATTGAGTTGCCCTTTTTCCTTGCCTTGCCATGCTTTGCCCTTTTGCCTTGCCTTGCTTTGCCCTTTTGCCTTGCTTTGCCTTGTTATGCTTTGCCCTTTTGCCTTGCCTTGCTTTGCCATTTTGCCTTTCCTTGAATTGCCCTTTTGCCTTACCTTGCCTTGACTTGCTATAGCCTTTTTCCTTGCCTTGCCTTGTCATACTTTGCCATTTTGACTTGCTTTGCTTTGCCCTTTTGCCTTGCCTTGCTTTGCCATTTTGCCTTTCCTTGAATTGCCCTTTTGCCTTACCTTGCCTTGACTTGCTATACCCTTTTTCCTTGCCTTGCCGTGTCATGCTTTGCCCTTTTGACTTGCCTTGCTTTGCCCTTTTGCCTTGCTTTGCCTTGTTATGCTTTGCCCTTTTGCCTTGTCTTGCTTTGCCATTTTGCCTTTCCTTGCATTCCCCTTTTGCCTTACCTTGCCTTGTCATGCTTTGCCCTTTTGCCTTGCCTTGCCTTGTCATGCTTTGCCCTTTTGACTTGCTTTGCTTTGCCCTTTTGCCTTGCCTTTCCTTGTTTTGAGGTTTTGAATTGCCTTGCATTGCCTTACTTTCATCTTTGCCTTGCCTTGACGTGTCTTCCTTATCATTTTGCTTTGCCTTTCTTTGCTTTCTCCTTTTCCCTTGCCTTTCCTTGCCTTGCTTTACCCTTTTGCCTTCTCTTGCCTTGCCTTTCCATGCCTTGCTTTGCCCCTTTTCCTTTACCTTGATTTGCTATGCCCTTTTGACTTGCCTTGCTTTGTCTCTTTGCCTTGTCTTGCCTTGCCTTCCTTTCTCCTTTTGCCCTGATTTGCCTTGCCTTTCTTTTGACCTTTTGCCTTGCCTTGCCATGCTTTGCTCTTTTTCCTTGCCTTGCTTTGCCCTTTTGACTTTCCTTGCCTTTCCTTGCTTTGGCCTTTTTCCTGGCCTTGCCATGGTTTGTCCTTTTGACTTACCTTGCCTTGCCTTTCTTTGCACTTTTGCCTGGCCTTTCTTTGCCCTTTTGCCTTGCCTTGCTTTGCCATTTTGCCTTTCCTTGAATTGCCCTTTTGCCTTACCTTGCCTTGACTTGCTATACCCTTTTTCCTTGCCTTGCCTTGTCATGCTTTGCCCTTTTGACTTGCCTTGCTTTGCCCTTTTGCCTTGCCTTGCTTTGCCCTTTTGCCTTGCTTTGCCTTGTTATGCTTTGCCCTTTTGCCTTGCCTTGCTTTGCCATTTTGCCTTTCCTTGAATTGCCCTTTTGCCTTACTTTGCCTTGACTTGCTATACCCTTTTTCCTTGCCTTGCCTTGTCATGCTTTGCCCTTTTGACTTTCCTTGCTTTGCCCTTTTGACTTGCCTTGCTTTGCCCTTTTGCCTTACTTTGTCTTGACTTGCTATACCCTTTTTCCTTGCCTTGCCTTGTCATACTTTGCCATTTTGACTTGCTTTGCTTTGCCCTTTTGCCTTGCCTTGCTTTGCCATTTTGCCTTTCCTTGAATTGCCCTTTTGCCTTACCTTGCCTTGACTTGCTATACCCTTTTTCCTTGCCTTGCCTTGTCATGCTTTGCCCTTTTGCATTGCCTTGCCTTGTCATGCTTTGCCCTTTTCACTTGCTTTGCTTTGCCCTTTTGCCTTGCCTTTCCTTGTTTTGCCGTTTTCAATTTCCTTGCATTGCCTTACTTTCATCTTTGCCTTGCCTTGACGTGTCTTCCTTATCCTTTCGCCTTGCCTTGCTTTGCTTTCCCCTTTTTTCTTGCCTTACCTTGCCTTGCTTTGCCTCTTTGCCTTGTCTTGCCTTGCCTTCCTTTCTCCTTTTGCCCTGATTTGCCTTGCCTTTCTTTTGACCTTTTGCCTTGCCTTGCCTTGCCATGCTTTGCTCTTTTTCCTTGCCTTGCTTTGCCCTTTTGTCTTGCCTTGCCTTGCCTTGCTTTGCCATTTTCCCTTGCCTTGCTTTTCCCTTTTGCCTTGCCTTTCCTTGCTTTGGCCTTTTTCCTGGCCTTGCCATGCTTTGTCCTTTTGACTTACCTTGCCTTGCCTTTCTTTGCCCTTTTGCCTGGCCTTGCATTGAGTTGCCCTTTTTCCTTGCCTTGCCATGCTTTGCCCTTTTGCCTTGCCTTGCTTTGCCATTTTGTCTTTCCTTGAATTGCCCTTTTGCCTTACCTTGCCTTGACTTGCTATACCCTTTTTCCTTGCCTTGCCTTTTAATGCTTTGCCCTTTTGCCTTGCCTTGCTTTGCCATTTTGCCTTTCCTTGCATTGCCCTTTTGCCTTACCTTGCCTCGACTTGCTATACCCTTTTTCCTTGCCTTGCCTTTTCATGCTTTGCCCTTTTGACTTGCCTTGCTTTGCCCTGTTATGCTTTGCCCTTTTGCCTTGTCTTGCTTTGCCATTTTGCCTTTCCTTGCATTGCCCTTTTGCCTTACCTTGCCTTGTCATGCTTTGCCCTTTTGACTTGCTTTGCTTTGCCCTTTTGCCTTGCCTTTCCTTGTTTTGCCGTTTTGAATTGCCTTGCATTGCCTTACTTTCATCTTTGCCTTGCCTTGACGTGTCTTCCTTATCATTTTGCCTTGCCTTGCTTTGCTTTCCCCTTTTGCCTTGCCTTTCCTTGCCTTGCTTTACCCTTTTGCCTTCCTTTGCCTTGCCTTTCCATGCCTTCCTTTGACCCTTTGCCTTGCCTTGCTTTGACTCTTTGCCTTGACTTGCCTTGCCTTCCTTTCTCCTTTTGCCCTGATTTGCCTTGCCTTTCTTTTGACCTTTTGCCTTGCCTTGCCATGCTTTGCTCTTTTTCCTTGCCTTGCTTTGCCCTTTTGTCTTGCCTTACCTTGCCTTGCTTTGCCATTTTCCCTTGCCTTGCTTTCCCCTTTTGCCTTGCCTTTCCTTGCTTTGGCCTTTTTCCTGGCCTTGCCATGGTTTGTCCTTTTGACTTACCTTGCCTTGCCTTTCTTTGCACTTTTGCCCGGCCTTGCATTGAGTTGCCCTTTTTCCTTGCCTTGCCATGCTTTGCCCTTTTCCCTTGCCTTGCTTTGCCCTTTTGCCTTGCTTTGCCTTGTTATGCTTTGCCCTTTTGCCTTGCCTTGCTTTGCCATTTTGCCTTTCCTTGAATTGCCCTTTTGCCTTACCTTGCCTTGACTTGCTATAGCCTTTTTCCTTGCCTTGCCTTGTCATACTTTGCCATTTTGACTTGCTTTGCTTTGCCCTTTTGCCTTGCCTTGCTTTGCCATTTTGCCTTTCCTTGAATTGCCCTTTTGCCTTACCTTGCCTTGACTTGCTATACCCTTTTTCCTTGCCTTGCCTTGTCATGCTTTGCCCTTTTGACTTGCCTTGCTTTGCCGTTTTGCTTTGCTTTGCCTTGTTATGCTTTGCCATTTTTGCCTTGTCTTGCTTTGCCATTTTGCCTTTCCTTGAATTGCCCTTTTGCCTTACCTTGCCTTGACTTGCTATACCCTTTTTCCTTGCCTTGCCTTGTCATGCTTTGCCCTTTTGACTTGCCTTGCTTTGCCCTTTTGCCTTGCCTTGCTTTGCCCTTTTGCCTTGCTTTGCCTTGTTATGCTTTGCCCTTTTGCCTTGCCTTGCTTTGCCATTTTGCCTTTCCTTGAATTGCCCTTTTGCCTTACTTTGCCTTGACTTGCTATACCCTTTTTCCTTGCCTTGCCTTGTCATACTTTGCCATTTTGACTTGCTTTGCTTTGCCCTTTTGCCTTGCCTTGCTTTGCCATTTTGCCTTTCCTTGAATTGCCCTTTTGCCTTACCTTGCCTTGACTTGCTATACCCTTTTTCCTTGCCTTGCCTTGTCATGCTTTGCCCTTTTGACTTGCTTTGCTTTGTCCTTTTGCCTTGCCTTTCCTTGTTTTGCCGTTTTGAATTGCCTTGCATTGCCTTACTTTCATCTTTGCCTTGCCTTGACGTGTCTTCCTTATCATTTTGCCTTGCCTTGCTTTGCTTTCCCCTTTTGCCTTGCCTTTCCTTGCCTTGCTTTACCCTTTTGCCTTCCTTTGCCTTGCCTTTCCATGCCTTCCTTTGACCCTTTGCCTTGCCTTGCTTTGACTCTTTGCCTTGACTTGCCTTGCCTTCCTTTCTCCTTTTGCCCTGATTTGCCTTGCCTTTCTTTTGACCTTTTGCCTTGCCTTGCCTTGCCATGCTTTGCTCTTTTTCCTTGCCTTGCTTTGCCCTTTTGTCTTGCCTTACCTTGCCTTGCTTTGCCATTTTACCTTGCCTTGCTTTCCCCTTTTGCCTTGCCTTTCCTTGCTTTGGCCTTTTTCCTGGCCTTGCCATGGTTTCTCCTTTTGACTTACCTTGCCTTGCCTTTCTTTGCACTTTTGCCCGGCCTTGCATTGAGTTGCCCTTTTTCCTTGCCTTGCCATGCTTTGCCCTTTTCCCTTGCCTTGCTTTGCCCTTTTGCCTTGCTTTGCCTTGTTATGCTTTGCCCTTTTGCCTTGCCTTGCTTTGCCATTTTGCCTTTCCTTGAATTGCCCTTTTGCCTTACCTTGCCTTGACTTGCTATAGCCTTTTTCCTTGCCTTGCCTTGTCATACTTTGCCATTTTGACTTGCTTTGCTTTGCCCTTTTGCCTTGCCTTGCTTTGCCATTTTGCCTTTCCTTGAATTGCCCTTTTGCCTTACCTTGCCTTGACTTGCTATACCCTTTTTCCTTGCCTTGCCGTGTCATGCTTTGCCCTTTTGACTTGCCTTGCTTTGCCCTTTTGCCTTGCTTTGCCTTGTTATGCTTTGCCCTTTTGCCTTGTCTTGCTTTGCCATTTTGCCTTTCCTTGCATTCCCCTTTTGCCTTACCTTGCCTTGTCATGCTTTGCCCTTTTGCCTTGCCTTGCCTTGTCATGCTTTGCCCTTTTGACTTGCTTTGCTTTGCCCTTTTGCCTTGCCTTTCCTTGTTTTGAGGTTTTGAATTGCCTTGCATTGCCTTACTTTCATCTTTGCCTTGCCTTGACGTGTCTTCCTTATCATTTTGCTTTGCCTTTCTTTGCTTTCTCCTTTTCCCTTGCCTTTCCTTGCCTTGCTTTACCCTTTTGCCTTCTCTTGCCTTGCCTTTCCATGCCTTGCTTTGCCCCTTTGCCTTACCTTGCCTTGCTATGCCCTTTTGCCTTGCCTTGCTTTGTCTCTTTGCCTTGTCTTGCCTTGCCTTCCTTTCTCCTTTTGCCCTGATTTGCCTTGCCTTTCTTTTGACCTTTTGCCTTGCCTTGCCATGCTTTGCTCTTTTTCCTTGCCTTGCTTTGCCCTTTTGTCTTTCCTTGCCTTGCCTTGCTTTGCCATTTTCCCTTGCCTTGCTTTCCCCTTTTGCCTTGCCTTTCCTTGCTTTGGCCTTTTTCTTGGCCTTGCCATGGTTTGTCCTTTTGACTTACCTTGCCTTGCCTTTCTTTGCACTTTTGCCTGGCCTTGCTTTGCCCTTTTGCCTTGCCTTGCTTTGCCATTTTGCCTTTCCTTGAATTGCCCTTTTGCCTTACCTTGCCTTGACTTGCTATACCCTTTTTCCTTGCCTTGCCTTGTCATGCTTTGCCCTTTTGACTTGCCTTGCTTTGCCCTTTTGCCTTGCCTTGCTTTGCCCTTTTGCCTTGCTTTGCCTTGTTATGCTTTGCCCTTTTGCCTTGCCTTGCTTTGCCATTTTGCCTTTCCTTGAATTGCCCTTTTGCCTTACTTTGCCTTGACTTGCTATACCCTTTTTCCTTGCCTTGCCTTGTCATACTTTGCCATTTTGACTTGCTTTGCTTTGCCCTTTTGCCTTGCCTTGCTTTGCCATTTTGCCTTTCCTTGAATTGCCCTTTTGCCTTACCTTGCCTTGACTTGCTATACCCTTTTTCCTTGCCTTGCCTTGTCATGCTTTGCCCTTTTGACTTGCTTTGCTTTGTCCTTTTGCCTTGCCTTGCTTTGCCATTTTGCCTTTCCTTGAATTGCCCTTTTGCCTTACCTTGCCTTGACATGCTTTACCCTTTTGCCTTGCCTTGCCTTTTCATGCTTTGCCCTTTTGCATTGCCTTGCCTTGTCATGCTTTGCCCTTTTGACTGGCTTTGCTTTGCCCTTTTGCCTTGCCTTTCCTTGTTTTGCCGTTTTCAATTTCCTTGCATTGCCTTACTTTCATCTTTGCCTTGCCTTGACGTGTCTTCCTTATCCTTTCGCCTTGCCTTGCTTTGCTTTCCCCTTTTGCCTTGCCTTACCTTGCCTTGCTTTGCCTCTTTGCCTTGTCTTGCCTTGCCTTCCTTTCTCCTTTTGCCCTGATTTGCCTTGCCTTTCTTTTGACCTTTTGCCTTGCCTTGCCTTGCCATGCTTTGCTCTTTTTCCTTGCCTTGCTTTGCCCTTTTGTCTTGCCTTGCCTTGCCTTGCTTTGCCATTTTCCCTTGCCTTGCTTTTCCCTTTTGCCTTGCCTTTCCTTGCTTTGGCCTTTTTCCTGGCCTTGCCATGGTTTGTCCTTTTGACTTACCTTGCCTTGCCTTTCTTTGCCCTTTTGCTTGGCCTTGCATTGAGTTGCCCTTTTTCCTTGCTTTGCCATGCTTTGCCCTTTTGCCTTGCCTTGCTTTGCCATTTTGTCTTTCCTTGAATTGCCCTTTTGCCTTACCTTGCCTTGACTTGCTATACCCTTTTTCCTTGCCTTGCCTTTTAATGCTTTGCCCTTTGCCTTGCCTTGCTTTGCCATTTTGCCTTTCCTTGAATTGCCCTTTTGCCTTACCTTGCCTTGACTTGCTATACCCTTTTTCCTTGCCTTGCCTTTTCATGCTTTGCCCTTTTCACTTGCCTTGCTTTGCCCTTTTGCCTTGCTTTGCCTTGTTATGCTTTGCCCTTTTGCCTTGTCTTGCTTTGCCATTTTGCCTTTCCTTGCATTGCCTTTTTGCCTTACCTTGCCTTGTCATGCTTTGCCCTTTTGACTTGCTTTGCTTTGCCCTTTTGCCTTGCCTTTCCTTGTTTTGCCGTTTTGAATTGCCTTGCATTGCCTTACTTTCATCTTTGCCTTGCCTTGACGTGTCTTCCTTATCATTTTGCTTTGCCTTGCTTTTCTTTCCCCTTTTGCCTTGCCTTTCCTTGCCTTGCTTTACCCTTTTGCCTTCCTTTGCCTTGCCTTTCCATGCCTTCCTTTGACCCTTTGCCTTGCCTTGCTTTGACTCTTTGCCTTGACTTGCCTTGCCTTCCTTTCTCCTTTTGCCCTGATTTGCCTTGCCTTTCTTTTGACCTTTTGCCTTGCCTCCCTTGCCATGCTTTGCTCTTTTTCCTTGCCTTGCTTTGCCCTTTTCTCTTGCCTTACCTTGCCTTGCTTTGCCATTTTCCCTTGCCTTGCTTTCCCCTTTTGCCTTTCCTTTCCTTGCTTTGGCCTTTTTCCTGGCCTTGCCATGGTTTGTCCTTTTGACTTACCTTGCCTTGCCTTTCTTTGCACTTTTGCCTGGCCTTGCTTTGCCCTTTTGCCTTGCCTTGCTTTGCCATTTTGCCTTTCCTTGAATTGCCCTTTTGCCTTACCTTGCCTTGACTTGCTATACCCTTTTTCCTTGCCTTGCCTTGTCATGCTTTGCCCTTTTGACTTGCCTTGCTTTGCCCTTTTGCCTTGCCTTGCTTTGCCCTTTTGCCTTGCCTTGCTTTGCCCTTTTGCCTTGCTTTGCCTTGTTATGCTTTGCCCTTTTGCCTTGCCTTGCTTTGCCATTTTGCCTTTCCTTGAATTGCCCTTTTGCCTTACCTTGCCTTGACTTGCTATACCCTTTTTCCTTGCCTTGCCTTGTCATGCTTTGCCCTTTTGACTTGCCTTGCTTTGCCCTTTTGCCTTGCCTTGCTTTGCCCTTTTGCCTTGCCTTGCTTTGCCCTTTTGCCTTGCTTTGCCTTGTTATGCTTTGCCCTTTTGCCTTGCCTTGCTTTGCCATTTTGCCTTTCCTTGAATTGCCCTTTTGCCTTACTTTGCCTTGACTTGCTATACCCTTTTTCCTTGCCTTGCCTTGTCATACTTTGCCATTTTGACTTTCCTTGCTTTGCCCTTTTGCCTTGCCTTGCTTTGCCATTTTGCCTTTCCTTGAATTGCCCTTTTGCCTTACCTTGCCTTGACTTGCTATACCCTTTTTCCTTGCCTTGCCTTGTCATGCTTTGCCCTTTTGACTTGCCTTGCTTTGTCCTTTTGCCTTGCGTTGCTTTGCCATTTTGCCTTTCCTTGAATTGCCCTTTTGCCTTACCTTGCTTTGACTTGCTATACCCTTTTTCCTTGCCTTGCCTTGTCATGCTTTGCCCTTTTGACTTTCCTTGCTTTGCCCTTTTGCCTTGTCTTGCTTTGCCCCTTTGCCTTGCTTTGCCTTGTTATGCTTTCCCTTTTGCCTTGTCTTGCTTTGCCATTTTGCTTTTCCTTGCATTGCCCTTTTGCCTTACCTTGCCGTGACATGCTTTACCCTTTTGCCTTGCCTTTTCATGCTTTGCCCTTTTGCATTGCCTTGCCTTGTCATGCTTTGCCCTTTTGACTTGCTTTGCTTTGCCCTTTTGCCTTGCCTTTCCTTGTTTTGCCGTTTTCAATTTCCTTGCATTGCCTTACTTTCATCTTTCCCTTGCCTTGACGTGTCTTCCTTATCCTTTCGCCTTGCCTTGCTTTGCTTTCCCCTTTTTTCTTGCCTTACCTTGCCTTGCTTTGCCTCTTTGCCTTGTCTTGCCTTGCCTTCCTTTCTCCTTTTGCCCTGATTTGCCTTGCCTTTCTTTTGACCTTTTGCCTTGCCTTGCCTTGCCATGCTTTGCTCTTTTTCCTTGCCTTGCTTTGCCCATTTGCCTTGCCTTGCTTTGCCATTTTGTCTTTCCTTGAATTGCCCTTTTGCCTTACCTTGCCTTGACTTGCTATACCCTTTTTCCTTGCCTTGCCTTGTCATGCTTTGCCCTTTTGACTTGCCTTGCTTTGCCCTTTTGCCTTGCTTTGCCTTGTTATGCTTTGCCATTTTTGCCTTGTCTTGCTTTGCCATTCTGCATTTCCTTGCATTGCCCTTTTGCCTTATCTTGCCTTGTCATGCTTTGCCCTTTTGCCTTGCCTTGCCTTGTCATGCTTTGCCCTTTTGACTTGCTTTGCTTTGCCCTTTTTCCTTGCCTTTCCTTGTTTTGCCGTTTTGAATTGCCTTGCATTGCCTTGCTTTCATCTTTGCCTTGCCTTGACGTTTCTTCCTTATCCTTTTGCCTTGCCTTACTTTGCTTTCTCCTTTTCCCTTGCCTTTCCTTGCCTTGCTTTGCCCTTTTGCCTTCCCTTGCCTTTGCCTTTCCATGCCTTGTTTTGCCCCTTTGCCTTACCTTGCCTTGTCATGCTTTGCCCTTTTGCCTTGCCTTGCCTTGTCATGCTTTGCCCTTTTGACTTGCTTTGCTTTGCCCTTTTGCCTTGCCTTTCCTTGTTTTGCCGTTTTGAATTGCCTTGCATTGCCTTGCTTTCATCTTTGCCTTGCCTTGAGGTGTCTTCCTTATCCTTTTGCCTTGCCTTGCTTTGCTTTCCCCTTTTTTCTTGCCTTACCTTGCCTTGCTTTGCCTCTTTGCCTTGTCTTGCCTTGCCTTCCTTTCTCCTTTTGCCCTGATTTGCCTTGCCTTTCTTTTGACCTTTTGCCTTGCCTTGTCTTGCCATGCTTTGCTCTTTTTCCTTGCCTTGCTTTGCCCTTTTGTCTTGCCTTGCCTTGCCTTGCTTTGCCATTTTCCCTTGCCTTGCTTTTCCCTTTTGCCTTGCCTTTCCTTGCTTTGGCCTTTTTCCTGGCCTTGCCATGGTTTGTCCTTTTGACTTACCTTGCCTTGCCTTTCTTTGCCCTTTTGCCTGGCCTTGCATTGAGTTGCCCTTTTTCCTTGCCTTGCCATGCTTTGCCCTTTTGCCTTGCCTTGCTTTGCCATTTTGTCTTTCCTTGAATTGCCCTTTTGCCTTACCTTGCCTTGACTTGCTATACCCTTTTTCCTTGCCTTGCCTTGTCATGCTTTGCCCTTTTGACTTGCCTTGCTTTGCCCTTTTGCCTTGCTTTGCCTTGTTATGCTTTGCCCTTTTGCCTTGTCTTGCTTTGCCATTTTGCCTTTCCTTGCCTTGTCATGCTTTGCCCTTTTGACTTGCTTTGCTTTGCCCTTTTGCCTTGCCTTTCCTTGTTTTGCCGTTTTGAATTGCCTTGCATTGCCTTACTTTCATCTTTGCCTTGCCTTGACGTGTCTTCCTTATCATTTTGCCTTTCCTTGCTTTGCTTTCCCCTTTTGCCTTGCCTTTCCTTGCCTTGCTTTACCCTTTTGCCTTCCTTTGCCTTGCCTTTCCATGCCTTGCTTTGCCCCTTTGCCTTACCTTGCCTTGCTATGCCCTTTTGCCTTGCCTTGCTTTGTCTCTTTGCCTTGTCTTGCCATGCCTTCCTTTCTCCTTTTGCCCTGATTTGCCTTGCCTTTCTTTTGACCTTTTGCCTTGCCTTGCCATGCTTTGCTCTTTTTCCTTGCCTTGCTTTGCCCTTTTGTCTTCCCTTGCCTTGCCTTGCTTTGCCATTTTCCCTTGCCTTGCTTTCCCCTTTTGCCTTGCCTTTCCTTGCTTTGGCCTTTTTCCTGGCCTTGCCATGGTTTGTCCTTTTGACTTACCTTGCCTTGCCTTTCTTTGCACTTTTGCCTGGCCTTGCTTTGCCCTTTTGCCTTGCCTTGCTTTGCCATTTTGCCTTTCCTTGAATTGCCCTTTTGCCTTACCTTGCCTTGACTTGCTATACCCTTTTTCCTTGCCTTGCCTTGTCATGCTTTGCCCTTTTGACTTGCCTTGCTTTGCCCTTTTGCTTGGCCTTGCTTTGCCCTTTTGCCTTGCTTTGCCTTGTTATGCTTTGCCCTTTTGCCTTGCCTTGCTTTGCCATTTTGCCTTTCCTTGAATTGCCCTTTTGCCTTACTTTGCCTTGACTTGCTATACCCTTTTTCCTTGCCTTGCCTTGTCATACTTTGCCATTTTGACTTGCTTTGCTTTGCCCTTTTGCCTTGCCTTGCTTTGCCATTTTGCCTTTCCTTGAATTGCCCTTTTGCCTTACCTTGCCTTGACTTGCTATACCCTTTTTCCTTGCCTTGCCTTGTCATGCTTTGCCCTTTTGACTTGCTTTGATTTGTCCTTTTGCCTTGCCTTGCTTTGCCATTTTGCCTTTCCTTGAATTGCCCTTTTGCCTTACCTTGCCTCGACTTGCTATACCCTTTTTCCTTGCCTTGCCTTTTCATGCTTTGCCCTTTTGACTTGCCTTGCTTTGCCCTTTTGCCTTGCTTTGCCCTGTTATGCTTTGCTCTTTTGCCTTGTCTTGCTTTGCCATTTTGCCTTTCCTTGCATTGCCCTTTTGCCTTACCTTGCCTTGTCATGCTTTGCCCTTTTGACTTGCTTTGCTTTGCCCTTTTGCCTTGCCTTTCCTTGTTTTGCCGTTTTGAATTGCCTTGCATTGCCTTACTTTCATCTTTGCCTTGCCTTGACGTGTCTTCCTTATCATTTTGCCTTGCCTTGCTTTGCTTTCCCCTTTTGCCTTGCCTTTCCTTGCCTTGCTTTACCCTTTTGCCTTCCTTTGCCTTGCCTTTCCATGCCTTCCTTTGACCCTTTGCCTTGCCTTGCTTTGACTCTTTGCCTTGACTTGCCTTGCCTTCCTTTCTCCTTTTGCCCTGATTTGCCTTGCCTTGACGTGTCTTCCTTATCCTTTCGCCTTGCCTTGCTTTGCTTTCCCCTTTTTTCTTGCCTTACCTTGCCTTGCTTTGCCTCTTTGCCTTGTCTTGCCTTGCCTTCCTTTCTCCTTTTGCCCTGATTTGCCTTGCCTTTCTTTTGACCTTTTGCCTTGCCTTGTCTTGCCATGCTTTGCTCTTTTTCCTTGCCTTGCTTTGCCCTTTTGTCTTGCCTTGCCTTGCCTTGCTTTGCCATTTTCCCTTGCCTTGCTTTTCCCTTTTGCCTTGCGTTTCCTTGCTTTGGCCTTTTTCCTGGCCTTGCCATGGTTTGTCCTTTTGACTTACCTTGCCATGCCTTTCTTTGCACTTTTGCCCGGTCTTGCATTGAGTTGCCATTTTTCCTTGCCTTGCCATGCTTTGCCCTTTTGCCTTGCCTTGCTTTGCCCTTTTGCCTTGCTTTGCCTTGTTATGCTTTGCCCTTTTGCCTTGCCTTGCTTTGCCATTTTGCCTTTCCTTGAATTGCCCTTTTGCCTTACCTTGCCTTGACTTGCTACAGCCTTTTTCCTTGCCTTGCCTTGTCATACTTTGCCATTTTGACTTGCTTTGCTTTGCACTTTTGCCTTGCCTTGCTTTGCCATTTTGCCTTTCCTTGAATTGCCCTTTTGCCTTACCTTGCCTTGACTTGCTATACCCTTTTTCCTTGCCTTGCCTTGTCATGCTTTGCCCTTTTGACTTGCCTTGCTTTGCCCTTTTGCCTTTCTTTGCCTTGTTATGCTTTGCCCTTTTGCCCTGTCTTGCTTTGCCATTTTGCCTTTCCTTGCATTCCCCTTTTGCCTTACCTTGCCTTGTCATGCTTTGCCCTTTTGCCTTGCCTTGCCTTGTCATGCTTTGCCCTTTTGACTTGCCTTGCTTTGCCCTTTTGCCTTGCCTTTCCTTCTTTTGAGGTTTTGAATTGCCTTGCATTGCCTTGCTTTCATATTTGCCTTGCCTTGACGTGTCTTCCTTATCCTTCTGCCTTGCCTTTCTTTGCTTTCTCCTTTTGCCTTGCCTTTCCTTGCCTTGCTTTACCCTTTTGCCTTCTCTTGCCTTGCCTTTCCATGCCTTGCTTTGCCCCTTTGCCTTACCTTGCCTTGCTATGCCCTTTTGCCTTGCCTTGCTTTGTCTCTTTGCCTTGTCTTGCCTTGCCTTCCTTTCTCCTTTTGCCCTGATTTGTCTTGCCTTTCTTTTGACCTTTTGCCTTGCCTTGCCATGCTTTGCTCTTTTTCCTTGCCTTGCTTTGCCCTTTTGTCTTTCCTTGCCTTGCCTTGCTTTGCCATTTTCCCTTGCCTTGCTTTCCCCTTTTGCCTTGCCTTTCCTTGCTTTGGCCTTTTTCTTGGCCTTGCCATGGTTTGTCCTTTTGACTTACCTTGCCTTGCCTTTCTTTGCACTTTTGCCTGGCCTTGCTTTGCCCTTTTGCCTTGCCTTGCTTTGCCATTTTGCCTTTCCTTGAATTGCCCTTTTGCCTTACCTTGCCTTGACTTGCTATACCCTTTTTCCTTGCCTTGCCTTGTCATGCTTTGCCCTTTTGACTTGCCTTGCTTTGCCCTTTTGCCTTGCCTTGCTTTGCCCTTTTGCCTTGCTTTGCCTTGTTATGCTTTGCCCTTTTGCCTTGCCTTGCTTTGCCATTTTGCCTTTCCTTGAATTGCCCTTTTGCCTTACTTTGCCTTGACTTGCTATACCCTTTTTCCTTGTCTTGCCTTGTCATACTTTGCCATTTTGACTTGCTTTGCTTTGCCCTTTCGCCTTGCCTTGCTTTGCCATTTTGCCTTTCCTTGAATTGCCCTTTTGCCTTACCTTGCCTTGACTTGCTATACCCTTTTTCCTTGCCTTGCCTTGTCATGCTTTGCCCTTTTGACTTGCTTTGCTTTGTCCTTTTGCCTTGCCTTGCTTTGCCATTTTGCCTTTCCTTGAATTGCCCTTTTGCCTTACCTTGCCTTGACATGCTTTACCCTTTTGCCTTGCCTTGCCTTTTCATGCTTTGCCCTTTTGCATTGCCTTGCCTTGTCATGCTTTGCACTTTTGACTGGCTTTGCTTTGCCCTTTTGCCTTGCCTTTCCTTGTTTTGCCGTTTTCAATTTCCTTGCATTGCCTTACTTTCATCTTTGCCTTGCCTTGACGTGTCTTCCTTATCCTTTCGCCTTGCCTTGCTTTGCTTTCCCCTTTTGCCTTGCCTTACCTTGCCTTGCTTTGCCTCTTTGCCTTGTCTTGCCTTGCCTTCCTTTCTCCTTTTGCCCTGATTTGCCTTGCCTTTCTTTTGACCTTTTGCCTTGCCTTGCCTTGCCATGCTTTGCTCTTTTTCCTTGCCTTGCTTTGCCCTTTTATCTTGCCTTGCCTTGCCTTGCTTTGCCATTTTCCCTTGCCTTGCTTTTCCCTTTTGCCTTGCCTTTCCTTGCTTTGGCCTTTTTCCTGGCCTTGCCATGGTTTGTCCTTTTGACTTACCTTGCCTTGCCTTTCTTTGCCCTTTTGCTTGGCCTTGCATTGAGTTGCCCTTTTTCCTTGCCTTGCCATGCTTTGCCCTTTTGCCTTGCCTTGCTTTGCCATTTTGTCTTTCCTTGAATTGCCCTTTTGCCTTACCTTGCCTTGACTTGCTATACCCTTTTTCCTTGCCTTGCCTTTTAATGCTTTGCCCTTTTGCCTTGCCTTGCTTTGCCATTTTGCCTTTCCTTGAATTGCCCTTTTGCCTTACCTTGCCTTGACTTGCTATACCCTTTTTCCTTGCCTTGCCTTTTCATGCTTTGCCCTTTTCACTTGCCTTGCTTTGCCCTTTTGCCTTGCTTTGCCTTGTTATGCTTTGCCCTTTTGCCTTGTCTTGCTTTGCCATTTTGCCTTTCCTTGCATTGCCCTTTTGCCTTACCTTGCCTTGTCATGCTTTGCCCTTTTGACTTGCTTTGCTTTGCCCTTTTGCCTTGCCTTTCCTTGTTTTGCCGTTTTGAATTGCCTTGCATTGCCTTACTTTCATCTTTGCCTTGCCTTGACGTGTCTTCCTTATCATTTTGCCTTGCCTTGCTTTGCTTTCCCCTTTTGCCTTGCCTTTCCTTGCCTTGCTTTACCCTTTTGCCTTCCTTTGCCTTGCCTTTCCATGCCTTCCTTTGACCCTTTGCCTTGCCTTGCTTTGACTCTTTGCCTTGACTTGCCTTGCCTTCCTTTCTCCTTTTGCCCTGATTTGCCTTGCCTTTCTTTTGACCTTTTGCCTTGCCTCCCTTGCCATGCTTTGCTCTTTTTCCTTGCCTTGCTTTGCCCTTTTCTCTTGCCTTACCTTGCCTTGCTTTGCCATTTTCCCTTGCCTTGCTTTCCCCTTTTGCCTTGCCTTTCCTTGCTTTGGCCTTTTTCCTGGCCTTGCCATGGTTTGTCCTTTTGACTTACCTTGCCTTGCCTTTCTTTGCACTTTTGCCCGGCCTTGCATTGAGATGCCCTTTTTCCTTGCCTTGCCATGCTTTGCCCTTTTGCCTTGCCTTGCTTTGCCCTTTTGCCTTGCTTTGCCTTGTTATGCTTTGCCCTTTTGCCTTGCCTTGCTTTGCCATTTTGCCTTTCCTTGAATTGCCCTTTTGCCTTACCTTGCCTTGAGTTGCTATAGCCTTTTTCCTTGCCTTGCCTTGTCATACTTTGCCATTTTGACTTGCTTTGCTTTGCCTTTTTCCCTTGCCTTGCTTTGCCATTTTGCCTTTCCTTGAATTGCCCTTTTGCCTTACCTTGCCTTGACTTGCTATACCATTTTCCTTGCCTTGCCTTGTCATGCTTTGCCCTTTTGACTTGCCTTGCTTTGCCCTTTTGCCTTGCTTTGCCTTGTTATGCTTTGCCATTTTTGCCTTGTCTTGCTTTGCCATTTTGCCTTTCCTTGCATTGCCCTTTTGCCTTACCTTGCCTTGTCATGCTTTGCCCTTTTGCCTTGCCTTGCCTTGTCATGCTTTGCCCTTTTGACTTGCTTTGCTTTGCCCTTTTGCCTTGCCTTTCCTTGTTTTGCCGTTTTGAATTGCCTTGCTTTCATCTTTGCCTTGCCTTGACGTGTCTTCCTTATCATTTTGCCTTGCCTTGCTTTGCTTTCTCCTTTTCCCTTGCCTTTCCTTGCCTTGCTTTACCCTTTTGCCTTCCCTTGCCTTTGCCTTTCCATGCCTTGCTTTGCCCCTTTGCCTTACCTTGCCTTGCTATGCCCTTTTGCCTTGCCTTGCTTTGTCTCTTTGCCTTGTCTTGCCTTGCCTTCCTTTCTCCTTTTGCCCTGATTTGCCTTGCCTTTCTTTTGACCTTTTGCCTTGCCTTGCCATGCTTTGCTCTTTTTCCTTGCCTTGCTTTGCCCTTTTGTCTTGCCTTGCCTTGCCTTGCTTTGCCATTTTCCCTTGCCTTGCTTTCCCCTGCTTTCCCCTTTTGCCTTGCCTTTCCTTGCTTTGGCCTTTTTCCTGGCCTTGCCATGGTTTGTCCTTTTGACTTACCTTGCCTTGCCTTTCTTTGCCCTTTTGCCTTGCCTTGCTTTGCCCTTTTGCCTTGCTTTGCCTTGTTATGCTTTGCCCTTTTGCCTTGCCTTGCTTTGCCATTTTGCCTTTCCTTGAATTGCCCTTTTGCCTTACCTTGCCTTGACTTGCTATACCCTTTTTCCTTGCCTTGCCTTGTCATGCTTTGCCCTTTTGACTTGCCTTGCTTTGCCCTTTTGCCTTGCCTTGCTTTGCCCTTTTGCCTTGCCTTGCTTTGCCCTTTTGCCTTGCTTTGCCTTGTTATGCTTTGCCCTTTTGCCTTGCCTTGCTTTGCCATTTTGCCTTTTTTTGAATTGCCCTTTTGCCTTACTTTGCCTTGACTTGCTATACCCTTTTTCCTTGCCTTGCCTTGTCATACTTTGCCATTTTGACTTGCTTTGCTTTGCCCTTTTGCCTTGCCTTGCTTTGCCATTTTGCCTTTCCTTGAATTGCCCTTTTGCCTTACCTTGCCTTGACTTGCTATACCCTTTTTCCTTGCCTTGCCTTGTCATGCTTTGCCCTTTTGACTTGCTTTGCTTTGTCCTTTTGCCTTGCCTTGCTTTGCCATTTTGCCTTTCCTTGAATTGCCCTTTCGCCTTACCTTGCTTTGACTTGCTATACCCTTTTTCCTTATTTGCCTTGTCTTGCTTTGCCCTTTTGCCTTGCTTTGCCTTGTTATGCTTTCCCTTTTGCCTTGTCTTGCTTTGCCATTTTGCTTTTCCTTGCATTGCCCTTTTGCCTTACCTTGCCTTGACATGCTTTACCCTTTTGCCTTGCCTTGCGTTTTCATGCTTTGCCCTTTTGCATTGCCTTGCCTTGTCATGCTTTGCCCTTTTGACTTGCTTTGCTTTGCCCTTTTGCCTTGCCTTTCCTTGTTTTGCCGTTTTCAATTTCCTTGGATTGCCTTACTTTCATCTTTGCCTTGCCTTGACGTGTCTTCCTTATCCTTTCGCCTTGCCTTGCTTTGCTTTCCCCTTTTGCCTTGCCTTACCTTGCCTTGCTTTGCCTCTTTGCCTTGTCTTGCCTTGCCCTCCTTTCTCCTTTTGTCCTGATTTGCCTTGCCTTTCTTTTGACCTTTTGCCTTGCCTTGCCTTGCCATGCTTTGCTCTTTTTCCTTGCTTGCTTTGCCCTTTTGCCTTGCCTTGCTTTGCCATTTTGTCTTTCCTTGAATTGCCCTTTTGCCTTATCTTGCCTTGACTTGCTATACCCTTTTTCCTTGCCTTGCCTTTTCATACTTTGCCCTTTTGCCTTGCCTTGCTTTGCCATTTTGCCTTTCCTTGAATTGCCCTTTTGCCTTACCTTGCCTTGACTTGCTATACCCTTTTTCCTTGCCTTGCCTTGTCATGCTTTGCCCTTTTGACTTGCTTTGCTTTGCCCTTTTGCCTTGCTTTGCCTTGTTATGCTTTGCCATTTTTGCCTTGTCTTGCTTTGCCATTTTGCCTTTCCTTGCATTGCCCTTTTGCCTTACCTTGCCTTGTCATGCTTTGCCCTTTTGCCTTGCCTTGCCTTGTCATGCTTTGCCCTTTTGACTTGCTTTGCTTTGCCCTTTTGCCTTGCCTTTCCTTGTTTTGCCGTTTTGAATTTCCTTGCATTGCCTTGCTTTCATCTTTGCCTTGCCTTGACGTGTCTTCCTTATCCTTTTGCCTTGCCTTGCTTTGCTTTCTCCTTTTCCCTTGCCTTTCCTTGCCTTGCTTTACCCTTTTGCCTTCCCTTGCCTTTGCCTTTCCATGCCTTGCTTTGCCCCTTTGCCTTACCTTGCCTTGCTATGCCCTTTTGCCTTGCCTTGCTTTGTCTCTTTGCCTTGTCTTGCCTTGCCTTCCTTTCTCCTTTTGCCCTGATTTGCCTTGCCTTTCTTTTGACCTTTTGCCTTGCCTTGCCATGCTTTGCTCTTTTTCCTTGCCTTGCTTTGCCCTTTTGTCTTTCCTTGCCTTGCCTTGCTTTGCCATTTTCCCTTGCCTTGCTTTCCCCTTTTGCCTTGCCTTTCCTTGCTTTGGCCTTTTTCCTGGCCTTGCCATGGTTTGTCCTTTTGACTTACCTTGCCTTGCCTTTCTTTGCACTTTTGCCTGGCCTTGCTTTGCCCTTTTGCCTTGCCTTGCTTTGCCATTTTGCCTTTCCTTGAATTGCCCTTTTGCCTTACCTTGCCTTGACTTGCTATACCCTTGTTCCTTGCCTTGCCTTGTCATGCTTTGCCCTTTTGACTTTCCTTGCTTTGCCCTTTTGCCTTGTCTTGCTTTGCCCTTTTGCCTTGCTTTGCCTTGTTATGCTTTCCCTTTTGCCTTGTCTTGCTTTGCCATTTTGCTTTTCCTTGCATTGCCCTTTTGCCTTACCTTGCCTTGACTTGCTATACCCTTTTTCCTTGCCTTGCCTTGTCATGCTTTGCCCTTTTGCCTTGCCTTGCTTTGCCATTTTGCCTTTCCTTGAATTGCCCTTTTGCCTTACCTTGCCTTGACTTGCTATACCCTTTTTCCTTGCCTTGCCTTGTCATGCTTTGCCCTTTTGACTTGCCTTGCTTTGCCCTTTTGCCTTGCTTTGCCCTGTTATGCTTTGCCCTTTTGCCTTGTCTTGCTTTGCCCTTTTGCCTTTCCTTGCATTGCCCTTTTGCCTTACCTTGCCTTGACATGCTTTACCCTTTTGCCTTGCCTTGCCTTTTCATGCTTTGCGCTTTTGCCTTGCCTTGCCTTGTCATTCTTTGCCTTTTTGACTTGCTTTGCTTTGCCCTTTTGCCTTGCCTTTCCTTGCCTTGCTTTGCCTCTTTGCCTTGTCTTGCCTTGCCTTCCTTTCTCCTTTTGCCCTGATTTGCCTTGCCTTTCTTTTGACCTTTTGCCTTGCCTTGCCTTGCCATGCTTTGCTCTTTTTCCTTGCCTTGCTTTGCCCTTTTCTCTTGCCTTACCTTGCCTTGCTTTGCCATTTTCCCTTGCCTTGCTTTCCCCTTTTGCCTTGCCTTTCCTTGCTTTGGCCTTTTTCCTGGCCTTGCCATGGTTTGTCCTTTTGACTTACCTTGCCTTGCCTTTCTTTGCACTTTTGCCTGGCCTTGCTTTGCCCTTTTGCCTTGCCTTGCTTTGCCATTTTGCCTTTCCTTGAATTGCCCTTTTGCCTTACCTTGCCTTGACTTGCTATACCCTTTTTCCTTGCCTTGCCTTGTCATGCTTTGCCCTTTTGACTTGCCTTGCTTTGCCCTTTTGCCTTGCCTTGCTTTGCCCTTTTGCCTTGCCTTGCTTTGCCCTTTTGCCTTGCTTTGCCTTGTTATGCTTTGCCCTTTTGCCTTGCCTTGCTTTGCCATTTTGCCTTTCCTTGAATTGCCCTTTTGCCTTACCTTGCCTTGACTTGCTATACCCTTTTTCCTTGCCTTGCCTTGTCATGCTTTGCCCTTTTGACTTGCCTTGCTTTGCCCTTTTGCCTTGCCTTGCTTTGCCCTTTTGCCTTGCCTTGCTTTGCCCTTTTGCCTTGCTTTGCCTTGTTATGCTTTGCCCTTTTGCCTTGCCTTGCTTTGCCATTTTGCCTTTCCTTGAATTGCCCTTTTGCCTTACTTTGCCTTGACTTGCTATACCCTTTTTCCTTGCCTTGCCTTGTCATACTTTGCCATTTTGACTTTCCTTGCTTTGCCCTTTTGCCTTGCCTTGCTTTGCCATTTTGCCTTTCCTTGAATTGCCCTTTTGCCTTACCTTGCCTTGACTTGCTATACCCTTTTTCCTTGCCTTGCCTTGTCATGCTTTGCCCTTTTGACTTGCTTTGCTTTGTCCTTTTGCCTTGCGTTGCTTTGCCATTTTGCCTTTCCTTGAATTGCCCTTTTGCCTTACCTTGCTTTGACTTGCTATACCCTTTTTCCTTGCCTTGCCTTGTCATGCTTTGCCCTTTTGACTTTCCTTGCTTTGCCCTTTTGCCTTGTCTTGCTTTGCCCCTTTGCCTTGCTTTGCCTTGTTATGCTTTCCCTTTTGCCTTGTCTTGCTTTGCCATTTTGCTTTTCCTTGCATTGCCCTTTTGCCTTACCTTGCCGTGACATGCTTTACCCTTTTGCCTTGCCTTTTCATGCTTTGCCCTTTTGCATTGCCTTGCCTTGTCATGCTTTGCCCTTTTGACTTGCTTTGCTTTGCCCTTTTGCCTTGCCTTTCCTTGTTTTGCCGTTTTCAATTTCCTTGCATTGCCTTACTTTCATCTTTCCCTTGCCTTGACGTGTCTTCCTTATCCTTTCGCCTTGCCTTGCTTTGCTTTCCCCTTTTGCCTTGCCTTACCTTGCCTTGCTTTGCCTCTTTGCCTTGTCTTGCCTTGCCTTCCTTTCTCCTTTTGCCCTGATTTGCCTTGCCTTTCTTTTGACCTTTTGCCTTGCCTTGCCTTGCCATGCTTTGCTCTTTTTCCTTGCCTTGCTTTGCCCTTTTGCCTTGCCTTGCTTTGCCATTTTGTCTTTCCTTGAATTGCCCTTTTGCCTTACCTTGCCTTGACTTGCTATACCCTTTTTCCTTGCCTTGCCTTGTCATGCTTTGCCCTTTTGACTTGCCTTGCTTTGCCCTTTTGCCTTGCTTTGCCTTGTTATGCTTTGCCATTTTTGCCTTGTCTTGCTTTGCCATTCTGCCTTTCCTTGCATTGCCCTTTTGCCTTATCTTGCCTTGTCATGCTTTGCCCTTTTGCCTTGCCTTGCCTTGTCATGCTTTGCCCTTTTGACTTGCTTTGCTTTGCCCTTTTTCCTTGCCTTTCCTTGTTTTGCCGTTTTGAATTGCCTTGCATTGCCTTGCTTTCATCTTTGCCTTGCCTTGACGTTTCTTCCTTATCCTTTTGCCTTGCCTTACTTTGCTTTCTCCTTTTCCCTTGCCTTTCCTTGCCTTGCTTTGCCCTTTTGCCTTCCCTTGCCTTTGCCTTTCCATGCCTTGTTTTGCCCCTTTGCCTTACCTTGCCTTGTCATGCTTTGCCCTTTTGCCTTGCCTTGCCTTGTCATGCTTTGCCCTTTTGACTTGCTTTGCTTTGCCCTTTTGCCTTGCCTTTCCTTGTTTTGCCGTTTTGAATTGCCTTGCATTGCCTTGCTTTCATCTTTGCCTTGCCTTGAGGTGTCTTCCTTATCCTTTTGCCTTGCCTTGCTTTGCTTTCCCCTTTTTTCTTGCCTTACCTTGCCTTGCTTTGCCTCTTTGCCTTGTCTTGCCTTGCCTTCCTTTCTCCTTTTGCCCTGATTTGCCTTGCCTTTCTTTTGACCTTTTGCCTTGCCTTGTCTTGCCATGCTTTGCTCTTTTTCCTTGCCTTGCTTTGCCCTTTTGTCTTGCCTTGCCTTGCCTTGCTTTGCCATTTTCCCTTGCCTTGCTTTTCCCTTTTGCCTTGCCTTGCTTTGCCATTTTGTCTTTCCTTGAATTGCCCTTTTGCCTTACCTTGCCTTGACTTGCTATACCCTTTTTCCTTGCCTTGCCTTGTCATGCTTTGCCCTTTTGACTTGCCTTGCTTTGCCCTTTTGCCTTGCTTTGCCTTGTTATGCTTTGCCCTTTTGCCTTGTCTTGCTTTGCCATTTTGCCTTTCCTTGCATTGCCCTTTTGCCTTACCTTGCCTTGTCATGCTTTGCCCTTTTGACTTGCTTTGCTTTGCCCTTTTGCCTTGCCTTTCCTTGTTTTGCCGTTTTGAATTGCCTTGCATTGCCTTACTTTCATCTTTGCCTTGCCTTGACGTGTCTTCCTTATCATTTTGCCTTGCCTTGCTTTGCTTTCCCCTTTTGCCTTGCCTTTCCTTGCCTTGCTTTACCCTTTTGCCTTCCTTTGCCTTGCCTTTCCATGCCTTGCTTTGCCCCTTTGCCTTACCTTGCCTTGCTATGCCCTTTTGCCTTGCCTTGCTTTGTCTCTTTGCCTTGTCTTGCCATGCCTTCCTTTCTCCTTTTGCCCTGATTTGCCTTGCCTTTCTTTTGACCTTTTGCCTTGCCTTGCCATGCTTTGCTCTTTTTCCTTGCCTTGCTTTGCCCTTTTGTCTTCCCTTGCCTTGCCTTGCTTTGCCATTTTCCCTTGCCTTGCTTTCCCCTTTTGCCTTGCCTTTCCTTGCTTTGGCCTTTTTCCTGGCCTTGCCATGGTTTGTCCTTTTGACTTACCTTGCCTTGCCTTTCTTTGCACTTTTGCCTGGCCTTGCTTTGCCCTTTTGCCTTGCCTTGCTTTGCCATTTTGCCTTTCCTTGAATTGCCCTTTTGCCTTACCTTGCCTTGACTTGCTATACCCTTTTTCCTTGCCTTGCCTTGTCATGCTTTGCCCTTTTGACTTGCCTTGCTTTGCCCTTTTGCTTGGCCTTGCTTTGCCCTTTTGCCTTGCTTTGCCTTGTTATGCTTTGCCCTTTTGCCTTGCCTTGCTTTGCCATTTTGCCTTTCCTTGAATTGCCCTTTTGCCTTACTTTGCCTTGACTTGCTATACCCTTTTTCCTTGCCTTGCCTTGTCATACTTTGCCATTTTGACTTGCTTTGCTTTGCCCTTTTGCCTTGCCTTGCTTTGCCATTTTGCCTTTCCTTGAATTGCCCTTTTGCCTTACCTTGCCTTGACTTGCTATACCCTTTTTCCTTGCCTTGCCTTGTCATGCTTTGCCCTTTTGACTTGCTTTGATTTGTCCTTTTGCCTTGCCTTGCCTTGCCATGCTTTGCTCTTTTTCCTTGCCTTGCTTTGCCCTTTTGCCTTGCCTTGCTTTGCCATTTTGTCTTTCCTTGAATTGCCCTTTTGCCTTACCTTGCCTTGACTTGCTATACCCTTTTTCCTTGCCTTGCCTTGTCATGCTTTGCCCTTTTGACTTGCCTTGCTTTGCCCTTTTGCCTTGCTTTGCCTTGTTATGCTTTGCCATTTTTGCCTTGTCTTGCTTTGCCATTCTGCCTTTCCTTGCATTGCCCTTTTGCCTTATCTTGCCTTGTCATGCTTTGCCCTTTTGCCTTGCCTTGCCTTGTCATGCTTTGCCCTTTTGACTTGCTTTGCTTTGCCCTTTTTCCTTGCCTTTCCTTGTTTTGCCGTTTTGAATTGCCTTGCATTGCCTTGCTTTCATCTTTGCCTTGCCTTGACGTTTCTTCCTTATCCTTTTGCCTTGCCTTACTTTGCTTTCTCCTTTTCCCTTGCCTTTCCTTGCCTTGCTTTGCCCTTTTGCCTTCCCTTGCCTTTGCCTTTCCATGCCTTGTTTTGCCCCTTTGCCTTACCTTGCCTTGTCATGCTTTGCCCTTTTGCCTTGCCTTTTCATGCTTTGCCCTTTTGCATTGCCTTGCCTTGTCATGCTTTGCCCTTTTGACTTGCTTTGCTTTGCCCTTTTGCCTTGCCTTTCCTTGTTTTGCCGTTTTGAATTGCCTTGCATTGCCTTGCTTTCATCTTTGCCTTGCCTTGAGGTGTCTTCCTTATCCTTTTGCCTTGCCTTGCTTTGCTTTCCCCTTTTTTCTTGCCTTACCTTGCCTTGCTTTGCCTCTTTGCCTTGTCTTGCCTTGCCTTCCTTTCTCCTTTTGCCCTGATTTGCCTTGCCTTTCTTTTGACCTTTTGCCTTGCCTTGTCTTGCCATGCTTTGCTCTTTTTCCTTGCCTTGCTTTGCCCTTTTGTCTTGCCTTGCCTTGCCTTGCTTTGCCATTTTCCCTTGCCTTGCTTTTCCCTTTTGCCTTGCCTTTCCTTGCTTTGGCCTTTTTCCTGGCCTTGCCATGGTTTGTCCTTTTGACTTACCTTGCCTTGCCTTTCTTTGCCCTTTTGCCTGGCCTTGCATTGAGTTGCCCTTTTTCCTTGCCTTTCCTTGTTTTGCCGTTTTGAATTGCCTTGCATTGCCTTGCTTTCATCTTTGCCTTGCCTTGACGTTTCTTCCTTATCATTTTGCCTTGCCTTACTTTGCTTTCTCCTTTTCCCTTGCCTTTCCTTGCCTTGCTTTACCCTTTTGCCTTCCTTTGCCTTGCCTTTCCATGCCTTGCTTTGCCCCTTTGCCTTACCTTGCCTTGCTATGCCCTTTTGCCTTGCCTTGCTTTGTCTCTTTGCCTTGTCTTGCCATGCCTTCCTTTCTCCTTTTGCCCTGATTTGCCTTGCCTTTCTTTTGACCTTTTGCCTTGCCTTGCCATGCTTTGCTCTTTTTCCTTGCCTTGCTTTGCCCTTTTGTCTTCCCTTGCCTTGCCTTGCTTTGCCATTTTCCCTTGCCTTGCTTTCCCCTTTTGCCTTGCCTTTCCTTGCTTTGGCCTTTTTCCTGGCCTTGCCATGGTTTGTCCTTTTGACTTACCTTGCCTTGCCTTTCTTTGCACTTTTGCCTGGCCTTGCTTTGCCCTTTTGCCTTGCCTTGCTTTGCCATTTTGCCTTTCCTTGAATTGCCCTTTTGCCTTACCTTGCCTTGACTTGCTATACCCTTTTTCCTTGCCTTGCCTTGTCATGCTTTGCCCTTTTGACTTGCCTTGCTTTGCCCTTTTGCTTGGCCTTGCTTTGCCCTTTTGCCTTGCTTTGCCTTGTTATGCTTTGCCCTTTTGCCTTGCCTTGCTTTGCCATTTTGCCTTTCCTTGAATTGCCCTTTTGCCTTACTTTGCCTTGACTTGCTATACCCTTTTTCCTTGCCTTGCCTTGTCATACTTTGCCATTTTGACTTGCTTTGCTTTGCCCTTTTGCCTTGCCTTGCTTTGCCATTTTGCCTTTCCTTGAATTGCCCTTTTGCCTTACCTTGCCTTGACTTGCTATACCCTTTTTCCTTGCCTTGCCTTGTCATGCTTTGCCCTTTTGACTTGCCTTGCTTTGCCCTTTTGCCTTGCTTTGCCTTGTTATGCTTTGCCATTTTTGCCTTGTCTTGCTTTGCCATTCTGCCTTTCCTTGCATTGCCCTTTTGCCTTATCTTGCCTTGTCATGCTTTGCCCTTTTGCCTTGCCTTGCCTTGTCATGCTTTGCCCTTTTGACTTGCTTTGCTTTGCCCTTTTTCCTTGCCTTTCCTTGTTTTGCCGTTTTGAATTGCCTTGCATTGCCTTGCTTTCATCTTTGCCTTGCCTTGACGTTTCTTCCTTATCCTTTTGCCTTGCCTTACTTTGCTTTCTCCTTTTCCCTTGCCTTTCCTTGCCTTGCTTTGCCCTTTTGCCTTCCCTTGCCTTTGCCTTTCCATGCCTTGTTTTGCCCCTTTGCCTTACCTTGCCTTGTCATGCTTTGCCCTTTTGCCTTGCCTTTTCATGCTTTGCCCTTTTGCATTGCCTTGCCTTGTCATGCTTTGCCCTTTTGACTTGCTTTGCTTTGCCCTTTTGCCTTGCCTTTCCTTGTTTTGCCGTTTTGAATTGCCTTGCATTGCCTTGCTTTCATCTTTGCCTTGCCTTGAGGTGTCTTCCTTATCCTTTTGCCTTGCCTTGCTTTGCTTTCCCCTTTTTTCTTGCCTTACCTTGCCTTGCTTTGCCTCTTTGCCTTGTCTTGCCTTGCCTTCCTTTCTCCTTTTGCCCTGATTTGCCTTGCCTTTCTTTTGACCTTTTGCCTTGCCTTGTCTTGCCATGCTTTGCTCTTTTTCCTTGCCTTGCTTTGCCCTTTTGTCTTGCCTTGCCTTGCCTTGCTTTGCCATTTTCCCTTGCCTTGCTTTTCCCTTTTGCCTTGCCTTTCCTTGCTTTGGCCTTTTTCCTGGCCTTGCCATGGTTTGTCCTTTTGACTTACCTTGCCTTGCCTTTCTTTGCCCTTTTGCCTGGCCTTGCATTGAGTTGCCCTTTTTCCTTGCCTTGCCATGCTTTGCCCTTTTGCCTTGCCTTGCTTTGCCATTTTGTCTTTCCTTGAATTGCCCTTTTGCCTTACCTTGCCTTGACTTGCTATACCCTTTTTCCTTGCCTTGCCTTGTCATGCTTTGCCCTTTTGACTTGCCTTGCTTTGCCCTTTTGCCTTGCTTTGCCTTGTTATGCTTTGCCCTTTTGCCTTGTCTTGCTTTGCCATTTTGCCTTTCCTTGCATTGCCCTTTTGCCTTACCTTGCCTTGTCATGCTTTGCCCTTTTGACTTGCTTTGCTTTGCCCTTTTGCCTTGCCTTTCCTTGTTTTGCCGTTTTGAATTGCCTTGCATTGCCTTACTTTCATCTTTGCCTTGCCTTGACGTGTCTTCCTTATCATTTTGCCTTGCCTTGCTTTGCTTTCCCCTTTTGCCTTGCCTTTCCTTGCCTTGCTTTACCCTTTTGCCTTCCTTTGCCTTGCCTTTCCATGCCTTGCTTTGCCCCTTTGCCTTACCTTGCCTTGCTATGCCCTTTTGCCTTGCCTTGCTTTGTCTCTTTGCCTTGTCTTGCCATGCCTTCCTTTCTCCTTTTGCCCTGATTTGCCTTGCCTTTCTTTTGACCTTTTGCCTTGCCTTGCCATGCTTTGCTCTTTTTCCTTGCCTTGCTTTGCCCTTTTGTCTTCCCTTGCCTTGCCTTGCTTTGCCATTTTCCCTTGCCTTGCTTTCCCCTTTTGCCTTGCCTTTCCTTGCTTTGGCCTTTTTCCTGGCCTTGCCATGGTTTGTCCTTTTGACTTACCTTGCCTTGCCTTTCTTTGCACTTTTGCCTGGCCTTGCTTTGCCCTTTTGCCTTGCCTTGCTTTGCCATTTTGCCTTTCCTTGAATTGCCCTTTTGCCTTACCTTGCCTTGACTTGCTATACCCTTTTTCCTTGCCTTGCCTTGTCATGCTTTGCCCTTTTGACTTGCCTTGCTTTGCCCTTTTGCTTGGCCTTGCTTTGCCCTTTTGCCTTGCTTTGCCTTGTTATGCTTTGCCCTTTTGCCTTGCCTTGCTTTGCCATTTTGCCTTTCCTTGAATTGCCCTTTTGCCTTACTTTGCCTTGACTTGCTATACCCTTTTTCCTTGCCTTGCCTTGTCATACTTTGCCATTTTGACTTGCTTTGCTTTGCCCTTTTGCCTTGCCTTGCTTTGCCATTTTGCCTTTCCTTGAATTGCCCTTTTGCCTTACCTTGCCTTGACTTGCTACAGCCTTTTTCCTTGCCTTGCCTTGTCATACTTTGCCATTTTGACTTGCTTTGCTTTGCACTTTTGCCTTGCCTTGCTTTGCCATTTTGCCTTTCCTTGAATTGCCCTTTTGCCTTACCTTGCCTTGACTTGCTATACCCTTTTTCCTTGCCTTGCCTTGTCATGCTTTGCCCTTTTGACTTGCCTTGCTTTGCCCTTTTGCCTTGCTTTGCCTTGTTATGCTTTGCCCTTTTGCCCTGTCTTGCTTTGCCATTTTGCCTTTCCTTGCATTCCCCTTTTGCCTTACCTTGCCTTGTCATGCTTTGCCCTTTTGCCTTGCCTTGCCTTGTCATGCTTTGCCCTTTTGACTTGCTTTGCTTTGCCCTTTTGCCTTGCCTTTCCTTGTTTTGAGGTTTTGAATTGCCTTGCATTGCCTTGCTTTCATATTTGCCTTGCCTTGACGTGTCTTCCTTATCCTTCTGCCTTGCCTTTCTTTGCTTTCTCCTTTTGCCTTGCCTTTCCTTGCCTTGCTTTACCCTTTTGCCTTCTCTTGCCTTGCCTTTCCATGCCTTGCTTTGCCCCTTTGCCTTACCTTGCCTTGCTATGCCCTTTTGCCTTGCCTTGCTTTGTCTCTTTGCCTTGTCTTGCCTTGCCTTCCTTTCTCCTTTTGCCCTGATTTGTCTTGCCTTTCTTTTGACCTTTTGCCTTGCCTTGCCATGCTTTGCTCTTTTTCCTTGCCTTGCTTTGCCCTTTTGTCTTTCCTTGCCTTGCCTTGCTTTGCCATTTTCCCTTGCCTTGCTTTCCCCTTTTGCCTTGCCTTTCCTTGCTTTGGCCTTTTTCTTGGCCTTGCCATGGTTTGTCCTTTTGACTTACCTTGCCTTGCCTTGCTTTGCACTTTTGCCTGGCCTTGCTTTGCCCTTTTGCCTTGCCTTGCTTTGCCATTTTGCCTTTCCTTGAATTGCCCTTTTGCCTTACCTTGCCTTGACTTGCTATACCCTTTTTCCTTGCCTTGCCTTGTCATGCTTTGCCCTTTTGACTTGCCTTGCTTTGCCCTTTTGCCTTGCCTTGCTTTGCCCTTTTGCCTTGCTTTGCCTTGCTTTGCTTTGCCCTTTTGCCTTGCCTTGCTTTGCCATTTTGCCTTTCCTTGAATTGCCCTTTTGCCTTACCTTGCCTTGACTTGCTATACCCTTTTTCCTTGCCTTGCCTTGTCATGCTTTGCCCTTTTGACTTGCCTTGCTTTGCCCTTTTGCTTGGCCTTGCTTTGCCCTTTTGCCTTGCTTTGCCTTGTTATGCTTTGCCCTTTTGCCTTGCCTTGCTTTGCCATTTTGCCTTTCCTTGAATTGCCCTTTTGCCTTACTTTGCCTTGACTTGCTATACCCTTTTTCCTTGCCTTGCCTTGTCATACTTTGCCATTTTGACTTGCTTTGCTTTGCCCTTTTGCCTTGCCTTGCTTTGCCATTTTGCCTTTCCTTGAATTGCCCTTTTGCCTTACCTTGCCTTGACTTGCTATACCCTTTTTCCTTGCCTTGCCTTGTCATGCTTTGCCCTTTTGACTTGCTTTGATTTGTCCTTTTGCCTTGCCTTGCTTTGCCATTTTGCCTTTCCTTGAATTGCCCTTTTGCCTTACCTTGCCTCGACTTGCTATACCCTTTTTCCTTGCCTTGCCTTTTCATGCTTTGCCCTTTTGACTTGCCTTGCTTTGCCCTTTTGCCTTGCTTTGCCCTGTTATGCTTTGCTCTTTTGCCTTGTCTTGCTTTGCCATTTTGCCTTTCCTTGCATTGCCCTTTTGCCTTACCTTGCCTTGTCATGCTTTGCCCTTTTGACTTGCTTTGCTTTGCCCTTTTGCCTTGCCTTTCCTTGTTTTGCCGTTTTGAATTGCCTTGCATTGCCTTACTTTCATCTTTGCCTTGCCTTGACGTGTCTTCCTTATCATTTTGCCTTGCCTTGCTTTGCTTTCCCCTTTTGCCTTGCCTTTCCTTGCCTTGCTTTACCCTTTTGCCTTCCTTTGCCTTGCCTTTCCATGCCTTCCTTTGACCCTTTGCCTTGCCTTGCTTTGACTCTTTGCCTTGACTTGCCTTGCCTTCCTTTCTCCTTTTGCCCTGATTTGCCTTGCCTTGACGTGTCTTCCTTATCCTTTCGCCTTGCCTTGCTTTGCTTTCCCCTTTTTTCTTGCCTTACCTTGCCTTGCTTTGCCTCTTTGCCTTGTCTTGCCTTGCCTTCCTTTCTCCTTTTGCCCTGATTTGCCTTGCCTTTCTTTTGACCTTTTGCCTTGCCTTGTCTTGCCATGCTTTGCTCTTTTTCCTTGCCTTGCTTTGCCCTTTTGTCTTGCCTTGCCTTGCCTTGCTTTGCCATTTTCCCTTGCCTTGCTTTTCCCTTTTGCCTTGCCTTTCCTTGCTTTGGCCTTTTTCCTGGCCTTGCCATGGTTTGTCCTTTTGACTTACCTTGCCATGCCTTTCTTTGCACTTTTGCCCGGTCTTGCATTGAGTTGCCATTTTTCCTTGCCTTGCCATGCTTTGCCCTTTTGCCTTGCCTTGCTTTGCCCTTTTGCCTTGCTTTGCCTTGTTATGCTTTGCCCTTTTGCCTTGCCTTGCTTTGCCATTTTGCCTTTCCTTGAATTGCCCTTTTGCCTTACCTTGCCTTGACTTGCTACAGCCTTTTTCCTTGCCTTGCCTTGTCATACTTTGCCATTTTGACTTGCTTTGCTTTGCCCTTTTGCCTTGCCTTGCTTTGCCATTTTGCCTTTCCTTGAATTGCCCTTTTGCCTTACCTTGCCTTGACTTGCTATACCCTTTTTCCTTGCCTTGCCTTGTCATGCTTTGCCCTTTTGACTTGCCTTGCTTTGCCCTTTTGCCTTGCTTTGCCTTGTTATGCTTTGCCCTTTTGCCCTGTCTTGCTTTGCCATTTTGCCTTTCCTTGCATTCCCCTTTTGCCTTACCTTGCCTTGTCATGCTTTGCCCTTTTGCCTTGCCTTGCCTTGTCATGCTTTGCCCTTTTGACTTGCTTTGCTTTGCCCTTTTGCCTTGCCTTTCCTTGTTTTGAGGTTTTGAATTGCCTTGCATTGCCTTGCTTTCATATTTGCCTTGCCTTGACGTGTCTTCCTTATCCTTCTGCCTTGCCTTTCTTTGCTTTCTCCTTTTGCCTTGCCTTTCCTTGCCTTGCTTTACCCTTTTGCCTTCTCTTGCCTTGCTATGCCCTTTTGCCTTGCCTTGCTTTGTCTCTTTGCCTTGTCTTGCCTTGCCTTCCTTTCTCCTTTTGCCCTGATTTGTCTTGCCTTTCTTTTGACCTTTTGCCTTGCCTTGCCATGCTTTGCTCTTTTTCCTTGCCTTGCTTTGCCCTTTTGTCTTTCCTTGCCTTGCCTTGCTTTGCCATTTTCCCTTGCCTTGCTTTCCCCTTTTGCCTTGCCTTTCCTTGCTTTGGCCTTTTTCTTGGCCTTGCCATGGTTTGTCCTTTTGACTTACCTTGCCTTGCCTTGCTTTGCACTTTTGCCTGGCCTTGCTTTGCCCTTTTGCCTTGCCTTGCTTTGCCATTTTGCCTTTCCTTGAATTGCCCTTTTGCCTTACCTTGCCTTGACTTGCTATACCCTTTTTCCTTGCCTTGCCTTGTCATGCTTTGCCCTTTTGACTTGCCTTGCTTTGCCCTTTTGCCTTGCCTTGCTTTGCCCTTTTGCCTTGCTTTGCCTTGTTATGCTTTGCCCTTTTGCCTTGCCTTGCTTTGCCATTTTGCCTTTCCTTGAATTGCCCTTTTGCCTTACTTTGCCTTGACTTGCTATACCCTTTTTCCTTGTCTTGCCTTGTCATACTTTGCCATTTTGACTTGCTTTGCTTTGCCCTTTTGCCTTGCCTTGCTTTGCCATTTTGCCTTTCCTTGAATTGCCCTTTTGCCTTACCTTGCCTTGACTTGCTATACCCTTTTTCCTTGCCTTGCCTTGTCATGCTTTGCCCTTTTGACTTGCTTTGCTTTGTCCTTTTGCCTTGCCTTGCTTTGCCATTTTGCCTTTCCTTGAATTGCCCTTTTGCCTTACCTTGCCTTGACATTCTTTACCCTTTTGCCTTGCCTTGCCTTTTCATGCTTTGCCCTTTTGCATTGCCTTGCCTTGTCATGCTTTGCACTTTTGACTGGCTTTGCTTTGCCCTTTTGCCTTGCCTTTCCTTGTTTTGCCGTTTTCAATTTCCTTGCATTGCCTTACTTTCATCTTTGCCTTGCCTTGACGTGTCTTCCTTATCCTTTCGCCTTGCCTTGCTTTGCTTTCCCCTTTTGCCTTGCCTTACCTTGCCTTGCTTTGCCTCTTTGCCTTGTCTTGCCTTGCCTTCCTTTCTCCTTTTGCCCTGATTTGCCTTGCCTTTCTTTTGACCTTTTGCCTGGCCTTGCCTTGCCATGCTTTGCTCTTTTTCCTTGCCTTGCTTTGCCCTTTTATCTTGCCTTGCCTTGCCTTGCTTTGCCATTTTCCCTTGCCTTGCTTTTCCCTTTTGCCTTGCGTTTCCTTGCTTTGGCCTTTTTCCTGGCCTTGCCATGGTTTGTCCTTTTGACTTACCTTGCCTTGCCTTTCTTTGCCCTTTTGCTTGGCCTTGCATTGAGTTGCCCTTTTTCCTTGCCTTGCCATGCTTTGCCCTTTTGCCTTGCCTTGCTTTGCCATTTTGTCTTTCCTTGAATTGCCCTTTTGCCTTACCTTGCCTTGACTTGCTATACCCTTTTTCCTTGCCTTGCCTTTTAATGCTTTGCCCTTTTGCCTTGCCTTGCTTTGCCATTTTGCCTTTCCTTGAATTGCCCTTTTGCCTTACCTTGCCTTGACTTGCTATACCCTTTTTCCTTGCCTTGCCTTTTCATGCTTTGCCCTTTTCACTTGCCTTGCTTTGCCCTTTTGCCTTGCTTTGCCTTGTTATGCTTTGCCCTTTTGCCTTGTCTTGCTTTGCCATTTTGCCTTTCCTTGCATTGCCCTTTTGCCTTACCTTCCCTTGTCATGCTTTGCCCTTTTGACTTGCTTTGCTTTGCCCTTTTGCCTTGCCTTTCCTTGTTTTGCCGTTTTGAATTGCCTTGCATTGCCTTACTTTCATCTTTGCCTTGCCTTGACGTGTCTTCCTTATCATTTTGCTTTGCCTTGCTTTGCTTTCCCCTTTTGCCTTGCCTTTCCTTGCCTTGCTTTACCCTTTTGCCTTCCTTTGCCTTGCCTTTCCATGCCTTCCTTTGACCCTTTGCCTTGCCTTGCTTTGACTCTTTGCCTTGACTTGCCTTGCCTTCCTTTCTCCTTTTGCCCTGATTTGCCTTGCCTTTCTTTTGACCTTTTGCCTTGCCTCCCTTGCCATGCTTTGCTCTTTTTCCTTGCCTTGCTTTGCCCTTTTCTCTTGCCTTACCTTGCCTTGCTTTGCCATTTTCCCTTGCCTTGCTTTCCCCTTTTGCCTTGCCTTTCCTTGCTTTGGCCTTTTTCCTGGCCTTGCCATGGTTTGTCCTTTTGACTTACCTTGCCTTGCCTTTCTTTGCACTTTTGCCCGGCCTTGCATTGAGATGCCCTTTTTCCTTGCCTTGCCATGCTTTGCCCTTTTGCCTTGCCTTGCTTTGCCCTTTTGCCTTGCTTTGCCTTGTTATGCTTTGCCCTTTTGCCTTGCCTTGCTTTGCCATTTTGCCTTTCCTTGAATTGCCCTTTTGCCTTACCTTGCCTTGAGTTGCTATAGCCTTTTTCCTTGCCTTGCCTTGTCATACTTTGCCATTTTGACTTGCTTTGCTTTGCCTTTTTCCCTTGCCTTGCTTTGCCATTTTGCCTTTCCTTGAATTGCCCTTTTGCCTTACCTTGCCTTGACTTGCTATACCATTTTCCTTGCCTTGCCTTGTCATGCTTTGCCCTTTTGACTTGCCTTGCTTTGTCCTTTTGCCTTGCTTTGCCTTGTTATGCTTTGCCATTTTTGCCTTGTCTTGCTTTGCCATTTTGCCTTTCCTTGCATTGCCCTTTTGCCTTACCTTGCCTTGTCATGCTTTGCCGTTTTGCCTTGCCTTGCCTTGTCATGCTTTGCCCTTTTGACTTGCTTTGCTTTGCCCTTTTGCCTTGCCTTTCCTTGTTTTGCCGTTTTGAATTGCCTTGCTTTCATCTTTGCCTTGCCTTGACGTGTCTTCCTTATCCTTTTGCCTTGCCTTGCTTTGCTTTCTCCTTTTCCCTTGCCTTTCCTTGCCTTGCTTTACCCTTTTGCCTTCCCTTGCCTTTGCCTTTCCATGCCTTGCTTTGCCCCTTTGCCTTACCTTGCCTTGCTATGCCCTTTTGCCTTGCCTTGCTTTGTCTCTTTGCCTTGTCTTGCCTTGCCTTCCTTTCTCCTTTTGCCCTGATTTGCCTTGCCTTTCTTTTGACCTTTTGCCTTGCCTTGCCATGCTTTGCTCTTTTTCCTTGCCTTGCTTTGCCCTTTTGTCTTGCCTTGCCTTGCCTTGCTTTGCCATTTTCCCTTGCCTTGCTTTCCCCTGCTTTCCCCTTTTGCCTTGCCTTTCCTTGCTTTGGCCTTTTTCCTGGCCTTGCCATGGTTTGTCCTTTTGACTTACCTTGCCTTGCCTTTCTTTGCCCTTTTGCCTTGCCTTGCTTTGCCCTTTTGCCTTGCTTTGCCTTGTTATGCTTTGCCCTTTTGCCTTGCCTTGCTTTGCCATTTTGCCTTTCCTTGAATTGCCCTTTTGCCTTACCTTGCCTTGACTTGCTATACCCTTTTTCCTTGCCTTGCCTTGTCATGCTTTGCCCTTTTGACTTGCCTTGCTTTGCCCTTTTGCCTTGCTTTGCCTTGTTATGCTTTGCCCTTTTGCCTTGCCTTGCTTTGCCATTTTGCCTTTTTTTGAATTGCCCTTTTGCCTTACTTTGCCTTGACTTGCTATACCCTTTTTCCTTGCCTTGCCTTGTCATACTTTGCCATTTTGACTTGCTTTGCTTTGCCCTTTTGCCTTGCCTTGCTTTGCCATTTTGCCTTTCCTTGAATTGCCCTTTTGCCTTACCTTGCCTTGACTTGCTATACCCTTTTTCCTTGCCTTGCCTTGTCATGCTTTGCCCTTTTGACTTGCTTTGCTTTGTCCTTTTGCCTTGCCTTGCTTTGCCATTTTGCCTTTCCTTGAATTGCCCTTTCGCCTTACCTTGCTTTGACTTGCTATACTCTTTTTCCTTATTTGCCTTGTCTTGCTTTGCCCTTTTGCCTTGCTTTGCCTTGTTATGCTTTCCCTTTTGCCTTGTCTTGCTTTGCCATTTTGCTTTTCCTTGCATTGCCCTTTTGCCTTACCTTGCCTTGACATGCTTTACCCTTTTGCCTTGCCTTGCCTTTTCATGCTTTGCCCTTTTGCATTGCCTTGCCTTGTCATGCTTTGCCCTTTTGACTTGCTTTGCTTTGCCCTTTTGCCTTGCCTTTCCTTGTTTTGCCGTTTTCAATTTCCTTGGATTGCCTTACTTTCATCTTTGCCTTGCCTTGACGTGTCTTCCTTATCCTTTCGCCTTGCCTTGCTTTGCTTTCCCCTTTTGCCTTGCCTTACCTTGCCTTGCTTTGCCTCTTTGCCTTGTCTTGCCTTGCCCTCCTTTCTCCTTTTGTCCTGATTTGCCTTGCCTTTCTTTTGACCTTTTGCCTTGCCTTGCCTTGCCATGCTTTGCTCTTTTTCCTTGCCTTGCTTTGCCCTTTTGCCTTGCCTTGCTTTGCCATTTTGTCTTTCCTTGAATTGCCCTTTTGCCTTATCTTGCCTTGACTTGCTATACCCTTTTTCCTTGCCTTGCCTTTTCATACTTTGCCCTTTTGCCTTGCCTTGCTTTGCCATTTTGCCTTTCCTTGAATTGCCCTTTTGCCTTACCTTGCCTTGACTTGCTATACCCTTTTTCCTTGCCTTGCCTTGTCATGCTTTGCCCTTTTGACTTGCTTTGCTTTGCCCTTTTGCCTTGCTTTGCCTTGTTATGCTTTGCCATTTTTGCCTTGTCTTGCTTTGCCATTTTGCCTTTCCTTGCATTGCCCTTTTGCCTTACCTTGCCTTGTCATGCTTTGCCCTTTTGCCTTGCCTTGCCTTGTCATGCTTTGCCCTTTTGACTTGCTTTGCTTTGCCCTTTTGCCTTGCCTTTCCTTGTTTTGCCGTTTTGAATTTCCTTGCATTGCCTTGCTTTCATCTTTGCCTTGCCTTGACGTGTCTTCCTTATCCTTTTGCCTTGCCTTGCTTTGCTTTCTCCTTTTCCCTTGCCTTTCCTTGCCTTGCTTTACCCTTTTGCCTTCCCTTGCCTTTGCCTTTCCATGCCTTGCTTTGCCCCTTTGCCTTACCTTGCCTTGCTATGCCCTTTTGCCTTGCCTTGCTTTGTCTCTTTGCCTTGTCTTGCCTTGCCTTCCTTTCTCCTTTTGCCCTGATTTGCCTTGCCTTTCTTTTGACCTTTTGCCTTGCCTTGCCATGCTTTGCTCTTTTTCCTTGCCTTGCTTTGCCCTTTTGTCTTTCCTTGCCTTGCCTTGCTTTGCCATTTTCCCTTGCCTTGCTTTCCCCTTTTGCCTTGCCTTTCCTTGCTTTGGCCTTTTTCCTGGCCTTGCCATGGTTTGTCCTTTTGACTTACCTTGCCTTGCCTTTCTTTGCACTTTTGCCTGGCCTTGCTTTGCCCTTTTGCCTTGCCTTGCTTTGCCATTTTGCCTTTCCTTGAATTGCCCTTTTGCCTTACCTTGCCTTGACTTGCTATACCCTTGTTCCTTGCCTTGCCTTGTCATGCTTTGCCCTTTTGACTTTCCTTGCTTTGCCCTTTTGCCTTGTCTTGCTTTGCCCTTTTGCCTTGCTTTGCCTTGTTATGCTTTCCCTTTTGCCTTGTCTTGCTTTGCCATTTTGCTTTTCCTTGCATTGCCCTTTTGCCTTGCCTTGCCTTGACATGCTTTACCCTTTTGCCTTGCCTTGCCTTTTCATGCTTTGCCCTTTTGCATTGCCTTGCCTTGTCATGCTTTGCCCTTTTGACTTGCTTTGCTTTGCCCTTTTGCCTTGCCTTTCCTTGTTTTGCCGTTTTCAATTTCCTTGCATTGCCTTACTTTCATCTTTGCCTTGCCTTGACGTGTCTTCCTTATCCTTTCGCCTTGCCTTGCTTTGCTTTCCCCTTTTGCCTTGCCTTACCTTGCCTTGCTTTGCCTCTTTGCCTTGTCTTGCCTTGCCTTCCTTTCTCCTTTTGCCCTGATTTGCCTTGCCTTTCTTTTGACCTTTTGCCTTGCCTTGCCTTGCCATGCTTTGCTCTTTTTCCTTGCCTTGCTTTGCCCTTTTGTCTTGCCTTGCCTTGCCTTGCTTTGCCATTTTCCCTTGCCTTGCTTTTCCCTTTTGCCTTGCCTTTCCTTGCTTTGGCCTTTTTCCTGGCCTTGCCATGCTTTGTCCTTTTGACTTACCTTGCCTTGCCTTTCTTTGCCCTTTTGCCTGGCCTTGCATTGAGTTGCCCTTTTTCCTTGCCTTGCCATGCTTTGCCCTTTTGCCTTGCCTTGCTTTGCCATTTTGTCTTTCCTTGAATTGCCCTTTTGCCTTACCTTGCCTTGACTTGCTATACCCTTTTTCCTTGCCTTGCCTTTTAATGCTTTGCCCTTTTGCCTTGCCTTGCTTTGCCATTTTGCCTTTCCTTGAATTGCCCTTTTGCCTTACCTTGCCTTGACTTGCTATACCCTTTTTCCTTGCCTTGCCTTGTCATGCTTTGCCCTTTTGACTTGCCTTGCTTTGCCCTTTTGCCTTGCTTTGCCCTGTTATGCTTTGCCCTTTTGCCTTGTCTTGCTTTGCCCTTTTGCCTTTCCTTGCATTGCCCTTTTGCCTTACCTTGCCTTGACATGCTTTACCCTTTTGCCTTGCCTTGCCTTTTCATGCTTTGCGCTTTTGCCTTGCCTTGCCTTGTCATTCTTTGCCTTTTTGACTTGCTTTGCTTTGCCCTTTTGCCTTGCCTTTCCTTGCCTTGCTTTGCCTCTTTGCCTTGTCTTGCCTTGCCTTCCTTTCTCCTTTTGCCCTGATTTGCCTTGCCTTTCTTTTGACCTTTTGCCTTGCCTTGCCTTGCCATGCTTTGCTCTTTTTCCTTGCCTTGCTTTGCCCTTTTGTCTTGCCTTGCCTTGCCTTGCTTTGCCATTTTCCCTTGCCTTGCTTTTCCCTTTTGCCTTGCCTTTCCTTGCTTTGGCCTTTTTCCTGGCCTTGCCATGCTTTGTCCTTTTGACTTACCTTGCCTTGCCTTTCTTTGCCCTTTTGCCTGGCCTTGCATTGAGTTGCCCTTTTTCCTTGCCTTGCCATGCTTTGCCCTTTTGCCTTGCCTTGCTTTGCCATTTTGTCTTTCCTTGAATTGCCCTTTTGCCTTACCTTGCCTTGACTTGCTATACCCTTTTTCCTTGCCTTGCCTTTTAATGCTTTGCCCTTTTGCCTTGCCTTGCTTTGCCATTTTGCCTTTCCTTGAATTGCCCTTTTGCCTTACCTTGCCTTGACTTGCTATACCCTTTTTCCTTGCCTTGCCTTGTCATGCTTTGCCCTTTTGACTTGCCTTGCTTTGCCCTTTTGCCTTGCTTTGCCCTGTTATGCTTTGCCCTTTTGCCTTGTCTTGCTTTGCCCTTTTGCCTTTCCTTGCATTGCCCTTTTGCCTTACCTTGCCTTGTCATGCTTTGCCCTTTTGACTTGCTTTGCTTTGCCCTTTTGCCTTGCCTTTCCTTGTTTTGCCGTTTTGAATTGCCTTGCATTGCCTTACTTTCATCTTTGCCTTGCCTTGACGTGTCTTCCTTATCATTTTGCCTTGCCTTGCTTTGCTTTCCCCTTTTTCCTTGCCTTTCCTTGCCTTGCTTTACCCTTTTGCCTTCCTTTGCCTTGCCTTTCCATGCCTTCCTTTGACCCTTTGCCTTGCCTTGCTTTGACTCTTTGCCTTGACTTGCCTTGCCTTCCTTTCTCCTTTTGCCCTGATTTGCCTTGCCTTTCTTTTGACCTTTTGCCTTGCCTTGCCATGCTTTGCTCTTTTTCCTTGCCTTGCTTTGCCCTTTTGTCTTGCCTTACCTTGCCTTGCTTTGCCATTTTCCCTTGCCTTGCTTTCCCCTTTTGCCTTGCCTTTCCTTGCTTTGGCCTTTTTCCTGGCCTTGCCATGGTTTGTCCTTTTGACTTACCTTGCCTTGCCTTTCTTTGCACTTTTGCCCGGTCTTGCATTGAGTTGCCAATTTTCCTTGCCTTGCCATGCTTTGCCCTTTTGCCTTGCCTTGCTTTGCCCTTTTGCCTTGCTTTGCCTTGTTATGCTTTGCCCTTTTGCCTTGCCTTGCTTTGCCATTTTGCCTTTCCTTGAATTGCCCTTTTGCCTTACCTTGCCTTGACTTGCTATAGCCTTTTTCCTTGCCTTGCCTTGTCATACTTTGCCATTTTGACTTGCTTTGCTTTGCCCTTTTGCCTTGCCTTGCTTTGCCATTTTGCCTTTCCTTGAATTGCCCTTTTGCCTTACCTTGCCTTGACTTGCTATACCCTTTTTCCTTGCCTTGCCTTGTCATGCTTTGCCCTTTTGACTTGCCTTGCTTTGCCCTTTTGCCTTGCTTTGCCTTGTTATGCTTTGCCATTTTTGCCTTGTCTTGCTTTGCCATTTTGCCTTTCCTTGAATTGCCCTTTTGCCTTACCTTGCCTTGACTTGCTATACCCTTTTTCCTTGCCTTGCCTTGTCATGCTTTGCCCTTTTGACTTGCCTTGCTTTGCCCTTTTGCCTTGCCTTGCTTTGCCCTTTTGCCCTGCTTTGCCTTGTTATGCTTTGCCCTTTTGCCTTGCCTTGCTTTGCCATTTTGCCTTTCCTTGAATTGCCCTTTTGCCTTACCTTGCCTTGACTTGCTATACCCTTTTCCCTTGCCTTGCCTTGTCATGCTTTGCCATTTTGACTTGCTTTGCTTTGCCCTTTTGCCTTGCCTTGCTTTGCCATTTTGCCTTTCCTTGAATTGCCCTTTTGCCTTACTTTGCCTTGACTTGCTATACCCTTTTTCCTTGCCTTGCCTTGTCATACTTTGCCATTTTGACTTGCTTTGCTTTGCCCTTTTGCCTTGCCTTGCTTTGCCATTTTGCCTTTCCTTGAATTGCCCTTTTGCCTTACCTTGCCTTGACTTGCTATACCCTTTTTTTTTGCCTTGCCTTGTCATGCTTTGCCCTTTTGACTTGCTTTGCTTTGTCCTTTTGCCTTGCCTTGCTTTGCCATTTTGCCTTTCCTTGAATTGCCCTTTTGCCTTACCTTGCCTTGACTTGCTATACCCTTTTTCCTTGCCTTGCCTTGTCATGCTTTGCCCTTTTGACTTGCTTTGCTTTGTCCTTTTGCCTTGCCTTGCTTTGCCATTTTGCCTTTCCTTGAATTGCCCTTTTGCCTTACCTTGCCTTGACTTGCTATACCCTTTTTCCTTGCCTTGCCTTGTCATGCTTTGCCCTTTTGACTTGCTTTGCTTTGTCCTTTTGCCTTGCTTTGCTTTGCCATTTTGCCTTTCCTTGAATTGCCCTTTTGCCTTGCCTTGCCTTGACATGCTTTGCCCTTTTGCCTTGACTTGCCTTGTCATGCTTTGCCCTTTTGACTTGCTTTGCTTTGCCCTTTTGCCTTGCCTTTCCTTGTTTTGCCGTTTTCAATTTCCTTGCATTGCCTTACTTTCATCTTTTCCTTGCCTTGACGTGTCTTCCTTATCCTTTCGCCTTGCCTTGCTTTGCTTTCCCCTTTTTTCTTGCCTTACCTTGCCTTGCTTTGCCTCTTTGCCTTGTCTTGCCTTGCTTTCCTTTCTCCTTTTGCCCTGATTTGCCTTGCCTTTCTTTTGACCTTTTGCCTTGCCTTGTCTTGCCATGCTTTGCTCTTTTTCCTTGCCTTGCTTTGCCCTTTTGTCTTGCCTTGCCTTGCCTTGCTTTGCCATTTTCCCTTGCCTTGCTTTCCCCTTTTGCCTTGCCTTTCCTTGCTTTGGCCTTTTTCCTGGCCTTGCCATGGTTTGTCCTTTTGACTTACCTTGCCTTGCCTTTCTTTGCACTATTGCCCGGTCTTGAATTGAGTTGCCATTTTTCCTTGCCTTGCCATGCTTTGCCCTTTTGCCTTGCCTTGCTTTGCCCTTTTGCCTTGCTTTGCCTTGTTATGCTTTGCCCTTTTGCCTTGCCTTGCTTTGCCATTTTGCCTTTCCTTGAATTGCCCTTTTGCCTTACCTTGCCTTGACTTGCTATACCCTTTTTCCTTGCCTTGCCTTTTAATGCTTTGCCCTTTTGACTTGCCTTGCTTTGCCCTTTTGCCTTGCCTTGCTTTGTCATTTTGCCTTTCCTTGAATTGCCCTTTTGCCTTACCTTGCCTTGACTTGCTATACCCTTTTTCCTTGCCTTGCCTTGTCATGCTTTGCCCTTTTGACTTGCCTTGCTTTGCCCTTTTGCCTTGCTTTGCCTTGTTATGCTTTGCCCTTTTGCCTTGTCTTGCTTTGCCATTTTGCTTTTCCTTGAATTGCCCTTTTGCCTAACCTTGCCTTGACATGCTTTACCCTTTTGCCTTGCCTTGCCTTTTCATGCTTTGCGCTTTTGCCTTGCCTTGCCTTGTCATTCTTTGCCTTTTTGACTTGCTTTGCTTTGCCCTTTTGCCTTGCCTTTCCTTGCCTTGCTTTGCCTCTTTGCCTTGTCTTGCCTTGCCTTCCTTGCTCCTTTTGCCCTGATTTGCCTTGCCTTTCTTTTGACCTTTTGCCTTGCCTTGCCTTGCCATGCTTTGCTCTTTTTCCTTGCCTTGCTTTGCCCTTTTGTCTTGCCTTGCCTTGCTTTGCTTTGCCATTTTCTCTTGCCTTGCTTTTCCCTTTTGCCTTGCCTTTCCTTGCTTTGGCCTTTTTCCTGGCCTTGCCATGGTTTGTCCTTTTGAGTTACCTTGCTTGCCTTTCTTTGCCCTTTTGCCTGGCCTTGCATTGAGTTGCCCTTTTTCCTTGCCTTGCCATGCTTTGCCCTTTTGCCTTGTCTTGCTTTGCCATTTTGCCTTTCCTTGAATTGCCCTTTTGCCTTACCTTGCCTTGACTTGCTATACCCTTTTTCCTTGCCTTGCCTTTTAATGCTTTGCCCTTTTCACTTGCCTTGCTTTGCCCTTTTGCCTTGCTTTGCCTTGTTATGCTTTGCCCTTTTGCCTTGTCTTGCTTTGCCATTTTGCCTTTCCTTGCATTGCCCTTTTGCCTTACCTTGCCTTGTCATGCTTTGCCCTTTTGACTTGCGTTGCTTTGCCCTTTTGCCTTGCCTTTCCTTGTTTTGCCGTTTTGAATTGCCTTGCATTGCCTTACTTTCATCTTTGCCTTGCCTTGACGTGTCTTCCTTATCATTTTGCCTTGCCTTGCTTTGCTTTCCCCTTTTGCCTTGCCTTTCCTTGCCTTGCTTTACCCTTTTGCCTTCCTTTGCCTTGCCTTTCCATGCCTTCCTTTGACCCTTTGCCTTGCCTTGCTTTGACTCTTTGCCTTGACTTGCCTTGCCTTCCTTTCTCCTTTTGCCCTGATTTGCCTTTGCCTTTCTTTTGACCTTTTGCCTTGCCTTGCCTTGCCATGCTTTGCTCTTTTTCCTTGCCTTGCTTTGCCCTTTTGTCTTGCCTTACCTTGCCTTGCTTTGCCATTTTCCCTTGCCTTGCTTTCCCCTTTTGCCTTGCCTTTCCTTGCTTTGGCCTTTTTCCTGGCCTTGCCATGGTTTGTCCTTTTGACTTACCTTGCCTTGCCTTTCTTTGCACTTTTGCCCGGCCTTGCATTGAGTTGCCCTTTTTCCTTGCCTTGCCATGCTTTGCCCTTTTGCCTTGCCTTGCTTTGCCCTTTTGCCTTGCTTTGCCTTGTTATGCTTTGCCCTTTTGCCTTGCCTTGCTTTGCCATTTTGCCTTTCCTTGAATTGCCCTTTTGCCTTACCTTGCCTTGACTTGCTATAGCCTTTTTCCTTGCCTTGCCTTGTCATACTTTGCCATTTTGACTTGCTTTGCTTTGCCTTTTTCCCTTGCCTTGCTTTGCCATTTTGCCTTTCCTTGAATTGCCCTTTTGCCTTACCTTGCCTTGACTTGCTATACCCTTTTTCCTTGCCTTGCCTTTTAATGCTTTGCCCTTTTGACTTGCCTTGCTTTGCCCTTTTGCCTTGCCTTGCTTTGTCATTTTGCCTTTCCTTGAATTGCCCTTTTGCCTTACCTTGCCTTGACTTGCTATACCCTTTTTCCTTGCCTTGCCTTGTCATGCTTTGCCCTTTTGACTTGCCTTGCTTTGCCCTTTTGCCTTGCTTTGCCTTGTTATGCTTTGCCCTTTTGCCTTGTCTTGCTTTGCCATTTTGCTTTTCCTTGAATTGCCCTTTTGCCTAACCTTGCCTTGACATGCTTTACCCTTTTGCCTTGCCTTGCCTTTTCATGCTTTGCGCTTTTGCCTTGCCTTGCCTTGTCATTCTTTGCCTTTTTGACTTGCTTTGCTTTGCCCTTTTGCCTTGCCTTTCCTTGCCTTGCTTTGCCTCTTTGCCTTGTCTTGCCTTGCCTTCCTTGCTCCTTTTGCCCTGATTTGCCTTGCCTTTCTTTTGACCTTTTGCCTTGCCTTGCCTTGCCATGCTTTGCTCTTTTTCCTTGCCTTGCTTTGCCCTTTTGTCTTGCCTTGCCTTGCTTTGCTTTGCCATTTTCCCTTGCCTTGCTTTTCCCTTTTGCCTTGCCTTTCCTTGCTTTGGCCTTTTTCCTGGCCTTGCCATGGTTTGTCCTTTTGAGTTACCTTGCCTTGCCTTTCTTTGCCCTTTTGCCTGGCCTTGCATTGAGTTGCCCTTTTTCCTTGCCTTGCCATGCTTTGCCCTTTTGCCTTGTCTTGCTTTGCCATTTTGCCTTTCCTTGAATTGCCCTTTTGCCTTACCTTGCCTTGACTTGCTATACCCTTTTTCCTTGCCTTGCCTTTTCATGCTTTGCCCTTTTCACTTGCCTTGCTTTGCCCTTTTGCCTTGCTTTGCCTTGTTATGCTTTGCCCTTTTGCCTTGTCTTGCTTTGCCATTTTGCCTTTCCTTGCATTGCCCTTTTGCCTTACCTTGCCTTGTCATGCTTTGCCCTTTTGACTTGCTTTGCTTTGCCCTTTTGCCTTGCCTTTCCTTGTTTTGCCGTTTTCAATTTCCTTGGATTGCCTTACTTTCATCTTTCCCTTGCCTTGACGTGTCTTCCTTATCCTTTCGCCTTGCCTTGCTTTGCTTTCCCCTTTTGCCTTGCCTTACCTTGCCTTGCTTTGCCTCTTTGCCTTGTCTTGCCTTGCCTTCCTTTCTCCTTTTGCCCTGATTTGCCTTGCCTTTCTTTTGACCTTTTGCCTTGCCTTGCCATGCTTTGCTCTTTTTCCTTGCCTTGCTTTGCCCTTTTGTCTTGCCTTGCCTTGCCTTGCTTTGCCATTTTCCCTTGCCTTGCTTTCCCCTGCTTTCCCCTTTTGCCTTGCCTTTCCTTGCTTTGGCCTTTTTCCTGGCCTTGCCATGGTTTGTCCTTTTGACTTACATTGCCTTGCCTTTCTTTGCACTTTTGCCTGGCCTTGCTTTGCCCTTTTGCCTTGCCTTGCTTCGCCATTTTGCCTTTCCTTGAATTGCCCTTTTGCCTTACCTTGCCTTGACTTGCTATACCCTTTTTCCTTGCCTTGCCTTGTCATGCTTTGCCCTTTTGACTTGCCTTGCTTTGCCCTTTTGCCTTGCCTTGCTTTGCCCTTTTGCCTTGCCTTGCTTTGCCCTTTTGCCTTGCTTTGCCTTGTTATGCTTTGCCCTTTTCCCTTGCCTTGCTTTGCCATTTTGCCTTTCCTTGATTTGCCCTTTTGCCTTACCTTGCCTTGACTTGCTATACCCTTTTTCCTTGCCTTGCCTTGTCATGCTTTGCCCTTTTGACTTGCTTTGCTTTGCCCTTTTGCCTTGCTTTGCCTTGTTATGCTTTGCCATTTTTGCCTTGTCTTGCTTTGCCATTTTGCCTTTCCTTGAATTGCCCTTTTGCCTTACCTTGCCTTGACTTGCTATACCCTTTTTCCTTGCCTTGCCTTGTCATGCTTTGCCCTTTTGACTTGCCTTGCTTTGCCCTTTTGCCTTGCCTTGCTTTGCCCTTTTGCCTTGCTTTGCCTTGTTATGCTTTGCCCTTTTGCCTTGCCTTGCTTTGCCATTTTGCCTTTCCTTGAATTGCCCTTTTGCCTTACCTTGCCTTGACTTGCTATACCCTTTTTCCTTGCCTTGCCTTTTCATGCTTTGCCCTTTTCACTTGCCTTGCTTTGCCCTTTTGCCTTGCTTTGCCTTGTTATGCTTTGCCCTTTTGCCTTGTCTTGCTTTGCCATTTTGCCTTTCCTTACATTGCCCTTTTGCCTTACCTTGCCTTGTCATGCTTTGCCCTTTTGACTTGCTTTGCTTTGCCCTTTTGCCTTGCCTTTCCTTGTTTTGCCGTTTTCAATTTCCTTGGATTGCCTTACTTTCATCTTTCCCTTGCCTTGACGTGTCTTCCTTATCCTTTCGCCTTGCCTTGCTTTGCTTTCCCCTTTTGCCTTGCCTTACCTTGCCTTGCTTTGCCTCTTTGCCTTGTCTTGCCTTGCCTTCCTTTCTCCTTTTGCCCTGATTTGCCTTGCCTTTCTTTTGACCTTTTGCCTTGCCTTGCCATGCTTTGCTCTTTTTCCTTGCCTTGCTTTGCCCTTTTGTCTTGCCTTGCCTTGCCTTGCTTTGCCATTTTCCCTTGCCTTGCTTTCCCCTGCTTTCCCCTTTTGCCTTGCCTTTCCTTGCTTTGGCCTTTTTCCTGGCCTTGCCATGGTTTGTCCTTTTGACTTACATTGCCTTGCCTTTCTTTGCACTTTTGCCTGGCCTTGCTTTGCCCTTTTGCCTTGCCTTGCTTCGCCATTTTGCCTTTCCTTGAATTGCCCTTTTGCCTTACCTTGCCTTGACTTGCTATACCCTTTTTCCTTGCCTTGCCTTGTCATGCTTTGCCCTTTTGACTTGCCTTGCTTTGCCCTTTTGCCTTGCCTTGCTTTGCCCTTTTGCCTTGCCTTGCTTTGCCCTTTTGCCTTGCTTTGCCTTGTTATGCTTTGCCCTTTTCCCTTGCCTTGCTTTGCCATTTTGCCTTTCCTTGATTTGCCCTTTTGCCTTACCTTGCCTTGACTTGCTATACCCTTTTTCCTTGCCTTGCCTTGTCATGCTTTGCCCTTTTGACTTGCCTTGCTTTGCCCTTTTGCCTTGCTTTGCCTTGTTATGCTTTGCCCTTTTGCCTTGTCTTGCTTTGCCATTTTGCTTTTCCTTGAATTGCCCTTTTGCCTTACCTTGCCTTGACTTGCTATACCCTTTTTCCTTGCCTTGCCTTGTCATGCTTTGCCCTTTTGACTTGCCTTGCTTTGCCCTTTTGCCTTGCCTTGCTTTGCCCTTTTGCCTTGCTTTGCCTTGTTATGCTTTGCCCTTTTGCCTTGCCTTGCTTTGCCATTTTGCCTTTCCTTGAATTGCCCTTTTGCCTTACCTTGCCTTGACTTGCTATACCCTTTTTCCTTGCCTTGCCTTGTCATGCTTTGCCCTTTTGACTTGCTTTGCTTTGTCCTTTTGCCTTGCCTTGCTTTGCCATTTTGCCTTTCCTTGAATTGCCCTTTTGCCTTACCTTGCCTTGACTTGCTATACCCTTTTTCCTTGCCTTGCCTTGTCATGCTTTGCCCTTTTGACTTGCTTTGCTTTGTCCTTTTGCCTGGCCTTGCTTTGCCATTTTGCCTTTCCTTGAATTGCCCTTTTGCCTTACCTTGCCTTGACTTGCTATACCCTTTTTCCTTGCCTTGCCTTGTCATGCTTTGCCCTTTTGACTTTCCTTGCTTTGCCCTCTTGCCTTGTCTTGCTTTGCCCTTTTGCCTTGCTTTGCCTTGTTATGCTTTCCCTTTTGCCTTGTCTTGCTTTGCCATTTTGCTTTTCCTTGCATTGCCCTTTTGCCTTACCTTGCCTTGACATGCTTTGCCCTTTTGACTGGCTTTGCTTTGCCCTTTTGCCTTGCCTTTCCTTGTTTTGCCGTTTTCAATTTCCTTGGATTGCCTTACTTTCATCTTTGCCTTGCCTTGACGTGTCTTCCTTATCCTTTCGCCTTGCCTTGCTTTGCTTTCCCCTTTTGCCTTGCCTTACCTTGCCTTGCTTTGCCTCTTTGCCTTGTCTTGCCTTGCCTTCCTTTCTCCTTTTGCCCTGATTTGCCTTGCCTTTCTTTTGACCTTTTGCCTTGCCTTGCCTTGCCATGCTTTGCTCTTTTTCCTTGCCTTGCTTTGCCCTTTTGTCTTGCCTTGCCTTGCCTTGCTTTGCCATTTTCCCTTGCCTTGCTTTTCCCTTTTGCCTTGCCTTTCCTTGCTTTGGCCTTTTTCCTGGCCTTGCCATGGTTTGTCCTTTTGAGTTACCTTGCCTTGCCTTTCTTTGCCCTTTTGCCTGGCCTTGCATTGAGTTGCCCTTTTTCCTTGCCTTGCCATGCTTTGCCCTTTTGCCTTGCCTTGCTTTGCCATTTTGTCTTTCCTTGAATTGCCCTTTTGCCTTACCTTGCCTTGACTTGCTATACCCTTTTTCCTTGCCTTGCCTTTTCATGCTTTGCCCTTTTGACTTGCCTTTCTTTGCCCTTTTGCCTTGCTTTGCCTTGTTATGCTTTGCCCTTTTGCCTTGTCTTGCTTTGCCATTTTGCCTTTCCTTGCATTGCCCTTTTGCCTTACCTTGCCTTGTCATGCTTTGCCCTTTTGCCTTGCCTTGCCTTGTCATGCTTTGCCCTTTTGACTTGCTTTGCTTTGCCATTTTGCCTTGCCTTTCCTTGTTTTGCCGTTTTGAATTGCCTTGCATTGCCTTACTTTCATCTTTGCCTTGCCTTGACGTGTCTTCCTTATCATTTTGCCTTGCCTTGCTTTGCTTTCCCCTTTTGCCTTGCCTTTCCTTGCCTTGCTTTACCCTTTTGCCTTCCTTTGCCTTGCCTTTCCATGCCTTCCTTTGACCCTTTGCCTTGCCTTGCTTTGACTCTTTGCCTTGACTTGCCTTGCCTTCCTTTCTCATTTTGCCCTGATTTGCCTTGCCTTTCTTTTGACCTTTTGCCTTGCCTTGCCTTGCCATGCTTTGCTCTTTTTCCTTGCCTTGCTTTGCCCTTTTCTCTTGCCTTACCTTGCCTTGCTTTGCCATTTTCCCTTGCCTTGCTTTCCCCTTTTGCCTTGCCTTTCCTTGCTTTGGCCTTTTTCCTGGCCTTGCCATGGTTTGTCCTTTTGACTTACCTTGCCATGCCTTTCTTTGCACTTTTACCCGGTCTTGCATTGAGTTGCCATTTTTCCTTGCCTTGCCATGCTTTGCCCTTTTGCCTTGCCTTGCTTTGCCCATTTGCCTTGCTTTGCCTTGTTATGCTTTGCCCTTTTGTCTTGCCATGCTTTGCCCTTTTGCCTTGCCTTGCTTTGCCATTTTGCCTTTCCTTGAATTGCCCTTTTGCCTTACCTTGCCTTGACTTGCTATACCCTTTTTCCTTGCCTTGCCTTGTCATGCTTTGCCCTTTTGACTTGCCTTGCTTTGCCCTTTTGCCTTGCTTTGCCTTGTTATGCTTTGCCCTTTTGCCTTGTCTTGCTTTGCCATTTTGCCTTTCCTTGCATTGCCCTTTTGCCTTACCTTGCCTTGTCATGCTTTGCCCTTTTGCCTTGCCTTGCCTTGTCATGCTTTGCCCTTTTGACTTGCTTTGCTTTGCCCTTTTGCCTTGCCTTTCCTTGTTTTGAGGTTTTGAATTGCCTTGCATTGCCTTGCTTTCATCTTTGCCTTGCCTTGACGTGTCTTCCTTATCCTTCTGCCTTGCCTTTCTTTGCTTTCTCCTTTTGCCTTGCCTTTCCTTGCCTTGCTTTACCCTTTTGCCTTCTCTTGCCTTGCCTTTCCATGCCTTGCTTTGCCCCTTTGCCTTACCTTGCCTTGCTATGCCCTTTTGCCTTGCCTTGCTTTGTCTCTTTGCCTTGTCTTGCCTTGCCTTCCTTTCTCCTTTTGCCCTGATTTGCCTTGCCTTTCTTTTGACCTTTTGCCTTGCCTTGCCATGCTTTGCTCTTTTTCCTTGCCTTGCTTTGCCCTTTTGTCTTGCCTTGCCTTGCCTTGCTTTGCCATTTTCCCTTGCCTTGCTTTCCCCTTTTGCCTTGCCTTTCCTTGCTTTGGCCTTTTTCTTGGCCTTGCCATTGTTTGTCCTTTTGACTTACCTTGCCTTGCCTTTCTTTGCACTTTTGCATGGCCTTGCTTTGCCCTTTTGCCTTGCCTTGCTTTGCCATTTTGCCTTTCCTTGAATTGCCCTTTTGCCTTACCTTGCCTTGACTTGATATACCCTTTTTCCTTGCCTTGCCTTGTCATGCTTTGCCCTTTTGACTTGCCTTGCTTTGCCCTTTTGCCTTGCCTTGCTTTGCCCTTTTGCCTTGCTTTGCCTTGTTATGCTTTGCCCTTTTGCCTTGCCTTGCTTTGCCATTTTGCCTTGCCTTGCTTTGCCCTTTTGCCTTGCTTTGCCTTGTTATGCTTTGCCCTTTTGCCTTGCCTTGCTTTGCCATTTTGCCTTTCCTTGAATTGCCCTTTTGCCTTACTTTGCCTTGACTTGCTATACCCTTTTTCCTTGCCTTGCCTTGTCATGCTTTGCCCTTTTGACTTGCTTTGCTTTGTCCTTTTGCCTTGCCTTGCTTTGCCATTTTGCCTTTCCTTGAATTGCCCTTTTGCCTTACCTTGCCTTGACATGCTATACCCTTTTTCCTTGCCTTGCCTTGTCGTGCTTTGCCCTTTTGACTTGCTTTGCTTTGTCCTTTTGCCTTGCCTTGCTTTGCCATTTTGCCTTTCCTTGAATTGCCCTTTTGCCTTACCTTGCCTTGACTTGCTATACCCTTTTGCCTTGCCTTGCCTTGACATGCTTTGCCCTTTTGCCTTGCCTTGCCTTGTCATGCTTTGCCCTTTTGACTTGCTTTGCTTTGCCCTTTTGCCTTGCCTTTCCTTGTTTTGCCGTTTTCAATTTCCTTGCATTGCCTTACTTTCATCTTTGCCTTGCCTTGACGTGTCTTCCTTATCCTTTCGCCTTGCCTTGCTTTGCTTTCCCCTTTTTTCTTGCCTTACCTTGCCTTGCTTTGCCTCTTTGCCTTGTCTTGCCTTGCCTTCCTTTCTCCTTTTGCCCTGATTTGCCTTGCCTTTCTTTTGACCTTTTGCCTTGCCTTGTCTTGCCATGCTTTGCTCTTTTTCCTTGCCTTGCTTTGCCCTTTTGTCTTGCCTTGCCTTGCCTTGCTTTGCCATTTTCCCTTGCCTTGCTTTTCCCTTTTGCCTTGCCTTTCCTTGCTTTGGCCTTTTTCCTGGCCTTGCCATGGTTTGTCCTTTTGACTTACCTTGCCTTGCCTTTCTTTGCCCTTTTGCCTGGCCTTGCATTGAGTTGCCCTTTTTCCTTGCCTTGCCATGCTTTGCCCTTTTGCCTTGCCTTGCTTTGCCATTTTGTCTTTCCTTGAATTGCCCTTTTGCCTTACCTTGCCTTGACTTGCTATACCCTTTTTCCTTGCCTTGCCTTTTCATGCTTTGCCCTTTTGACTTGCCTTTCTTTGCCCTTTTGCCTTGCTTTGCCTTGTTATGCTTTGCCCTTTTGCCTTGTCTTGCTTTGCCATTTTGCCTTTCCTTGCATTGCCCTTTTGCCTTACCTTGCCTTGTCATGCTTTGCCCTTTTGCCTTGCCTTGCCTTGTCATGCTTTGCCCTTTTGACTTGCTTTGCTTTGCCATTTTGCCTTGCCTTTCCTTGTTTTGCCGTTTTGAATTGCCTTGCATTGCCTTACTTTCATCTTTGCCTTGCCTTGACGTGTCTTCCTTATCATTTTGCCTTGCCTTGCTTTGCTTTCCCCTTTTGCCTTGCCTTTCCTTGCCTTGCTTTACCCTTTTGCCTTCCTTTGCCTTGCCTTTCCATGCCTTCCTTTGACCCTTTGCCTTGCCTTGCTTTGACTCTTTGCCTTGACTTGCCTTGCCTTCCTTTCTCATTTTGCCCTGATTTGCCTTGCCTTTCTTTTGACCTTTTGCCTTGCCTTGCCTTGCCATGCTTTGCTCTTTTTCCTTGCCTTGCTTTGCCCTTTTCTCTTGCCTTACCTTGCCTTGCTTTGCCATTTTCCCTTGCCTTGCTTTCCCCTTTTGCCTTGCCTTTCCTTGCTTTGGCCTTTTTCCTGGCCTTGCCATGGTTTGTCCTTTTGACTTACCTTGCCATGCCTTTCTTTGCACTTTTACCCGGTCTTGCATTGAGTTGCCATTTTTCCTTGCCTTGCCATGCTTTGCCCTTTTGCCTTGCCTTGCTTTGCCCTTTTGCCTTGCTTTGCCTTGTTATGCTTTGCCCTTTTGCCTTGCCATGCTTTGCCCTTTTGCCTTGCCTTGCTTTGCCATTTTGCCTTTCCTTGAATTGCCCTTTTGCCTTACCTTGCCTTGACTTGCTATACCCTTTTTCCTTGCCTTGCCTTGTCATGCTTTGCCCTTTTGCCTTGCCTTGCTTTGCCCTTTTGCCTTGCTTTGCCTTGTTATGCTTTGCCCTTTTGCCTTGTCTTGCTTTGCCATTTTGCCTTTCCTTGCATTGCCCTTTTGCCTTACCTTGCCTTGTCATGCTTTGCCCTTTTGCCTTGCCTTGCCTTGTCATGATTTGCCCTTTTGACTTGCTTTGCTTTGCCCTTTTGCCTTGCCTTTCCTTGTTTTGAGGTTTTGAATTGCCTTGCATTGCCTTGCTTTCATCTTTGCCTTGCCTTGACGTGTCTTCCTTATCCTTCTGCCTTGCCTTTCTTTACTTTCTCCTTTTGCCTTGCCTTTCCTTGCCTTGCTTTACCCTTTTGCCTTCTCTTGCCTTGCCTTTCCATGCCTTGCTTTGCCCCTTTGCCTTACCTTGCCTTGCTATGCCCTTTTGCCTTGCTTTGCTTTGTCTCTTTGCCTTGTCTTGCCTTGCCTTCCTTTATCCTTTTGCCCTGATTTGCCTTGCCTTTCTTTTGACCTTTTGCCTTGCCTTGCCATGCTTTGCTCTTTTTCCTTGCCTTGCTTTGCCCTTTTGTCTTTCCTTGCCTTGCCTTGCTTTGCCATTTTCCCTTGCCTTGCTTTCCCCTTTTGCCTTGCCTTTCCTTGCTTTGGCCTTTTTCTTGGCCTTGCCATGGTTTCTCCTTTTGACTTACCTTGCCTTGCCTTTCTTTGCACTTTTGCCTGGCCTTGCTTTGCCCTTTTGCCTTGCCTTGCTTTGCCATTTTGCCTTTCCTTGAATTGCCCTTTTGCCTTACCTTGCCATGACTTGCTATACCCTTTTTCCTTGCCTTGCCTTGTCATGCTTTGCCCTTTTGACTTGCCTTGCTTTGCCCTTTTTCCTTGCCTTGCTTTGCCCTTTTGCCTTGCTTTGCCTTGTTATGCTTTGCCCTTTTGCCATGCCTTGCTTTGCCATTTTGCCTTTCCTTGAATTGCCCTTTTGCCTTACCTTGCCTTGACTTGCTATACCCTTTTTCCTTGCTTTGCGTTGTCATACTTTGCCATTTTGACTTGCTTTGCTTTGCCCTTTTGCCTTGCCTTGATTTGCCATTTTGCCTTTCCTTGAATTGCCCTTTTGCCTTACCTTGCCTTGACTTGCTATACCCTTTTTCCTTGCCTTGCCTTGTCATGCTTTGCCCTTTTGACTTGCCTTGCTTTGCCCTTTTGCCTTGCTTTGCCTTGTTATGCTTTGCCATTTTTGCCTTGTCTTGCTTTGCCATTTTGCCTTTCCTTGCATTGCGCTTTTGCCTTACCTTGCCTTGTCATGCTTTGCCCTTTTGACTTGCCTTGCTTTGCCCTTTTGCCTTGCCTTGCTTTGCCCTTTTGCCTTGCTTTGCCTTGTTATGCTTTGCCCTTTTGCCTTGCCTTGCTTTGCCATTTTGCCTTTCCTTGAATTGCCCTTTTGCCTTACTTTGCCTTGACTTGCTATACCCTTTTTCCTTGCCTTGCCTTGTCATACTTTGCCATTTTAACTTGCTTTGCTTTGCCCTTTTGCCTTGCCTTGCTTTGCCATTTTGCCTTTCCTTGAATTGCCCTTTTGCCTTACCTTGCCTTGTCATGCTTTGCCCTTTTGCCTTGCCTTGCCTTGTCATGCTTTGCCCTTTTGACTTGCTTTGCTTTGCCCTTTTGCCTTGCCTTTCCTTGTTTTGAGGTTTTGAATTGCCTTGCATTGCCTTGCTTTCATCTTTGCCTTGCCTTGACGTGTCTTCCTTATCCTTCTGCCTTGCCTTTCTTTACTTTCTCCTTTTGCCTTGCCTTTCCTTGCCTTGCTTTACCCTTTTGCCTTCTCTTGCCTTGCCTTTCCATGCCTTGCTTTGCCCCTTTGCCTTACCTTGCCTTGCTATGCCCTTTTGCCTTGCTTTGCTTTGTCTCTTTGCCTTGTCTTGCCTTGCCTTCCTTTATCCTTTTGCCCTGATTTGCCTTGCCTTTCTTTTGACCTTTTGCCTTGCCTTGCCATGCTTTGCTCTTTTTCCTTGCCTTGCTTTGCCCTTTTGTCTTTCCTTGCCTTGCCTTGCTTTGCCATTTTCCCTTGCCTTGCTTTCCCCTTTTGCCTTGCCTTTCCTTGCTTTGGCCTTTTTCTTGGCCTTGCCATGGTTTGTCCTTTTGACTTACCTTGCCTTGCCTTTCTTTGCACTTTTGCCTGGCCTTGCTTTGCCCTTTTGCCTTGCCTTGCTTTGCCATTTTGCCTTTCCTTGAATTGCCCTTTTGCCTTACCTTGCCATGACTTGCTATACCCTTTTTCCTTGCCTTGCCTTGTCATGCTTTGCCCTTTTGACTTGCCTTGCTTTGCCCTTTTTCCTTGCCTTGCTTTGCCCTTTTGCCTTGCTTTGCCTTGTTATGCTTTGCCCTTTTGCCATGCCTTGCTTTGCCATTTTGCCTTTCCTTGAATTGCCCTTTTGCCTTACCTTGCCTTGACTTGCTATACCCTTTTTCCTTGCCTTGCCTTGTCATGCTTTGCCCTTTTGACTTGCCTTGCTTTGCCCTTTTGCCTTGCTTTGCCTTGTTATGCTTTGCCATTTTTGCCTTGTCTTGCTTTGCCATTTTGCCTTTCCTTGCATTGCCCTTTTGCCTTACCTTGCCTTGTCATGCTTTGCCCTTTTGACTTGCCTTGCTTTGCCCTTTTGCCTTGCCTTGCTTTGCCCTTTTGCCTTGCTTTGCCTTGTTATGCTTTGCCCTTTTGCCTTGCCTTGCTTTGCCATTTTGCCTTTCCTTGAATTGCCCTTTTGCCTTACTTTGCCTTGACTTGCTATACCCTTTTTCCTTGCCTTGCCTTGTCATACTTTGCCATTTTAACTTGCTTTGCTTTGCCCTTTTGCCTTGCCTTGCTTTGCCATTTTGCCTTTCCTTGAATTGCCCTTTTGCCTTACCTTGCCTTGTCATGCTTTGCCCTTTTGCCTTGCCTTGCCTTGTCATGCTTTGCCCTTTTGACTTGCTTTGCTTTGCCCTTTTGCCTTGCCTTTCCTTGTTTTGAGGTTTTGAATTGCCTTGCATTGCCTTGCTTTCATCTTTGCCTTGCCTTGACGTGTCTTCCTTATCCTTCTGCCTTGCCTTTCTTTACTTTCTCCTTTTGCCTTGCCTTTCCTTGCCTTGCTTTACCCTTTTGCCTTCTCTTGCCTTGCCTTTCCATGCCTTGCTTTGCCCCTTTGCCTTACCTTGCCTTGCTATGCCCTTTTGCCTTGCTTTGCTTTGTCTCTTTGCCTTGTCTTGCCTTGCCTTCCTTTATCCTTTTGCCCTGATTTGCCTTGCCTTTCTTTTGACCTTTTGCCTTGCCTTGCCATGCTTTGCTCTTTTTCCTTGCCTTGCTTTGCCCTTTTGTCTTTCCTTGCCTTGCCTTGCTTTGCCATTTTCCCTTGCCTTGCTTTCCCCTTTTGCCTTGCCTTTCCTTGCTTTGGCCTTTTTCTTGGCCTTGCCATGGTTTGTCCTTTTGACTTACCTTGCCTTGCCTTTCTTTGCACTTTTGCCTGGCCTTGCTTTGCCCTTTTGCCTTGCCTTGCTTTGCCATTTTGCCTTTCCTTGAATTGCCCTTTTGCCTTACCTTGCCTTGACTTGCTATACCCTTTTTCCTTGCCTTGCCTTGTCATGCTTTGCCCTTTTGACTTGCCTTGCTTTGCCCTTTTGCCTTGCTTTGCCTTGTTATGCTTTGCCATTTTTGCCTTGTCTTGCTTTGCCATTTTGCCTTTCCTTGCATTGCCCTTTTGCCTTACCTTGCCTTGTCATGCTTTGCCCTTTTGACTTGCCTTGCTTTGCCCTTTTGCCTTGCCTTGCTTTGCCCTTTTGCCTTGCTTTGCCTTGTTATGCTTTGCCCTTTTGCCTTGCCTTGCTTTGCCATTTTGCCTTTCCTTGAATTGCCCTTTTGCCTTACTTTGCCTTGACTTGCTATACCCTTTTTCCTTGCCTTGCCTTGTCATACTTTGCCATTTTGACTTGCTTTGCTTTGCCCTTTTGCCTTGCCTTGCTTTGCCATTTTGCCTTTCCTTGAATTGCCCTTTTGCCTTACCTTGCCTTGACTTGCTATACCCTTTTTCCTTGCCTTGCCTTTTCATGCTTTGCCCTTTTGCCTTGCCTTGCTTTGCTATTTTGCCTTTCCTTGAATTGCCCTTTTGCCTTACCTTGCCTTGACTTGCTATACCCTTTTTCCTTGCCTTGCCTTGCCATGCTTTGCCCTTTTGCCTTGCCTTGCTCTGCCATTTTGTCTTTCCTTGAATTGCCCTTTTGCCTTACCTTGCCTTGACTTGCTATACCCTTTTTCCTTGCCTTGCCTTTTCATGCTTTGCCCTTTTGACTTGCCTTGCTTTGCCCTTTTGCCTTGCTTTGCCTTGTTATGCTTTGCCCTTTTGACTTGCCTTGCTTTGCCCTTTTGCCTTTCCTTGCATTGCCCTTTTGCCTTACCTTGCCTTGTCATGCTTTGCCCTTTTGACTTGCTTTGCTTTGCCCTTTTGCCTTGCCTTTCCTTGTTTTGCCGTTTTGAATTGCCTTGCATTGCCTTACTTTCATCTTTGCCTTGCCTTGACGTGTCTTGCTTATCCTTTTGCCTTGCCTTGCTTTGCTTTCCCCTTTTGCCTTGCCTTTCCTTGCCTTGCTTTACCCTTTTGCTTCCTTTGCCTTGCCTTTCCATGCCTTGCTTTGCCCCTTTGCCTTGCCTTGCTTTGACTCTTTGCCTTGACTTGCCTTGCCTTCCTTTCTCCTTTTGCCCTGATTTGCCTTGCCTTTCTTTTGACCTTTTGCCTTGCCTTGCCTTGCCATACTTTGCTCTTCTTACTTGCCTTTTTTTGCCCTTTTGTCTTGCCTTACCTTGCCTTGCTTTGCCATTTTCCCTTGCCTTGCTTTCCCCTTTTGCCTTGCCTTTCCTTGCTTTGGCCTTTTTCCTGGCCTTGCCATGGTTTGTCCTTTTGACTGACCTTGCCTTGCCTTTCTTTGCACTTTTGCCCGGCCTTGCATTGAGTTGCCCTTTTTCCTTGCCTTGCCATGCTTTGCCCTTTTGCCTTGCCTTGCTTTGCCCTTTTGCCTTGCTTTGCCTTGTTATGCTTTGCCCTTTTGCCTTGCCTTGCTCTGCCATTTTGCCTGTCCTTGAATTGCCCTTTTGCCTTACTTTGCCTTGACTTGCTATACCCTTTTCCCTTGCCTTGCCTTGTCATACTTTGCCATTTTGACTTGCTTTGCTTTGCCCTTTTGCCTTGCCTTGCTTTGCCATTTTGCCTTTCCTTGAATTGCCCTTTTGCCTTACCTTGCCTTGACTTGCTATACCCTTTTGCCTTGCCTTGCCTTTTCATGCTTTGCCCTTTTGCATTGCCTTGCCTTGTCATGCTTTGCCCTTTTGACTGGCTTTGCTTTGCCCTTTTGCCTTGCCTTTCCTTGTTTTGCCGTTTTCAATTTCCTTGGATTGCCTTACTGTCATCTTTGCCTTGCCTTGACGTGTCTTCCTTATCCTTTCGCCTTGCCTTGCTTTGCTTTCCCCTTTTGCCTTGCGTTACCTTGCCTTGCTTTTCCTCTTTGCCTTGTCTTGCCTTGCCTTCCTTTATCCTTTTGCCCTGATTTGCCTTGCCTTTCTTTTGACCTTTTGCCTTGCCTTGCCTTGCCATGCTTTGCTCTTTTTCCTTGCCTTGCTTTGCCCTTTTGTCTTGCCTTGCCTTGCCTTGCTTTGCCATTTTCCCTTGCCTTGCTTTTCCCTTTTGCCTTGCCTTTCCTTGCTTTGGCCTTTTTCCTGGCCTTGCCATGGTTTGTCCTTTTGACTTACCTTGCCTTGCCTTTCTTTGCCCTTTTGCCTGGCCTTGCATTGAGTTGCCCTTTTTCCTTGCCTTGCCATGCTTTGCCCTTTTGCCTTGCCTTGCTTTGCCATTTTGTCTTTCCTTGAATTGCCCTTTTGCTTTACCTTGCCTTGACTTGCTATACCCTTTTTCCTTGCCTTGCCTTTTAATGCTTTGCCCTTTTGCCTTGCCTTGCTTTGCCATTTTGCCTTACCTTGAATTGCCCTTTTGCCTTACCTTGCCTTGACTTGCTATACCCTTTTTCCTTGCCTTGCCTTTTCATGCTTTGCCCTTTTCACTTGCCTTGCTTTGCCCTTTTGCCTTGCTTTGCCTTGTTATGCTTTGCCCTTTTGCCTTGTCTTGCTTTGCCATTTTGCCTTTCCTTGCATTGACCTTTTGCCTTACCTTGCCTTGTCATGCTTTGCCCTTTTGACTTGCTTTGCTTTCCCCTTTTGCCTTGCCTTTCCTTGCCTTGCTTTACCCTTTTGCCTTCCTTTGCCTTGCCTTTCCATGCCTTCCTTTGACCCTTTGCCTTGCCTTGCTTTGACTCTTTGCCTTGACTTGCCTTGCCTTCCTTTCTCCTTTTGCCCTGATTTGCCTTGCCTTTCTTTTGACCTTTTGCCTTGCCTTGCCTTGCCATGCTTTGCTCTTTTTCCTTGCCTTGCTTTGCCCTTTTGTCTTGCCTTGCCTTGCCTTGCTTTGCCATTTTCCCTTGCCTTGCTTTTCCCTTTTGCCTTGCCTTTCCTTGCTTTGGCCTTTTTCCTGGCCTTGCCATGGTTTGTCCTTTTGACTTACCTTGCCTTGCCTTTCTTTGCCCTTTTGCCTGGCCTTGCATTGAGTTGCCCTTTTTCCTTGCCTTGCCATGCTTTGCCCTTTTGCCTTGCCTTGCTTTGCCATTTTGTCTTTCCTTGAATTGCCCTTTTGCTTTACCTTGCCTTGACTTGCTATACCCTTTTTCCTTGCCTTGCCTTTTAATGCTTTGCCCTTTTGCCTTGCCTTGCTTTGCCATTTTGCCTTACCTTGAATTGCCCTTTTGCCTTACCTTGCCTTGACTTGCTATACCCTTTTTCCTTGCCTTGCCTTTTCATGCTTTGCCCTTTTCACTTGCCTTGCTTTGCCCTTTTGCCTTGCTTTGCCTTGTTATGCTTTGCCCTTTTGCCTTGTCTTGCTTTGCCATTTTGCCTTTCCTTGCATTGACCTTTTGCCTTACCTTGCCTTGTCATGCTTTGCCCTTTTGACTTGCTTTGCTTTGCCATTTTGCCTTGCCTTTCCTTGTTTTGCCGTTTTGAATTGCCTTGCATTGCCTTACTTTCATCTTTGCCTTGCCTTGACGTGTCTTCCTTATCATTTTGCCTTGCCTTGCTTTGCTTTCCCCTTTTGCCTTGCCTTTCCTTGCCTTGCTTTACCCTTTTGCCTTCCTTTGCCTTGCCTTTCCATGCCTTCCTTTGACCCTTTGCCTTGCCTTGCTTTGACTCTTTGCCTTGACTTGCCTTGCCTTCCTTTCTCCTTTTGCCCTGATTTGCCTTGCCTTTCTTTTGACCTTTTGCCTTGCCTTGCCTTGCCATGCTTTGCTCTTTTTCCTTGCCTTGCTTTGCCCTTTTGTCTTGCCTTACCTTGCCTTGCTTTGCCATTTTCCCTTGCCTTGCTTTCCCCTTTTGCCTTGCCTTTTCTTTCTTTGGCCTTTTTCCTGGCCTTGCCATGGTTTGTCCTTTTGACTTACCTTGCCTTGCCTTTCTTTGCCCTTTTGCCTGGCCTTGCATTGAGTTGCCCTTTTTCCTTGCCTTGCCATGCTTTGCCCTTTTGCCTTGCCTTGCTTTGCCATTTTGTCTTTCCTTGAATTGCCCTTTTGCCTTACCTTGCCTTGACTTGCTATACCCTTTTTCCTTGCCTTGCCTTTTCATGCTTTGCCCTTTTGCCTTGCCTTGCTTTGCCATTTTGTCTTTCCTTGAATTGCCCTTTTGCCTTACCTTGCCTTGACTTGCTATACCCTTTTTCCTTGCCTTGCCTTTTCATGCTTTGCCCTTTTGACTTGCCTTGCTTTGCCCTTTTGCCTTGCTTTGCCTTGTTATGCTTTGCCCTTTTGACTTGCCTTGCTTTGCCCTTTTGCCTTTCCTTGCATTGCCCTTTTGCCTTACCTTGCCTTGTCATGCTTTGCCCTTTTGACTTGCTTTGCTTTGCCCTTTTGCCTTGCCTTTCCTTGTTTTGCCGTTTTGAATTGCCTTGCATTGCCTTACTTTCATCTTTGCCTTGCCTTGACGTGTCTTGCTTATCCTTTTGCCTTGCCTTGCTTTGCTTTCCCCTTTTGCCTTGCCTTTCCTTGCCTTGCTTTACCCTTTTGCCTTCCTTTGCCTTGCCTTTCCATGCCTTGCTTTGCCCCTTTGCCTTGCCTTGCTTTGACTCTTTGCCTTGACTTGCCTTGCCTTCCTTTCTCCTTTTGCCCTGATTTGCCTTGCCTTTCTTTTGACCTTTTGCCTTGCCTTGCCTTGCCATGCTTTGCTCTTTTTACTTGCCTTTTTTTGCCCTTTTGTCTTGCCTTACCTTGCCTTGCTTTGCCATTTTCCCTTGCCTTGCTTTCCCCTTTTGCCTTGCCTTTCCTTGCTTTGGCCTTTTTCCTGGCCTTGCCATGGTTTGTCCTTTTGACTGACCTTGCCTTGCCTTTCTTTGCACTTTTGCCCGGCCTTGCATTGAGTTGCCCTTTTTCCTTGCCTTGCCATGCTTTGCCCTTTTGCCTTGCCTTGCTTTGCCCTTTTGCCTTGCTTTGCCTTGTTATGCTTTGCCCTTTTGCCTTGCCTTGCTCTGCCATTTTGCCTGTCCTTGAATTGCCCTTTTGCCTTACTTTGCCTTGAATTGCTATACCCTTTTCCCTTGCCTTGCCTTGTCATACTTTGCCATTTTGACTTGCTTTGCTTTGCCCTTTTGCCTTGCCTTGCTTTGCCATTTTGCCTTTCCTTGAATTGCCCTTTTGCCTTACCTTGCCTTGACTTGCTATACCCTTTTGCCTTGCCTTGCCTTTTCATGCTTTGCCCTTTTGCATTGCCTTGCCTTGTCATGCTTTGCCCTTTTGACTGGCTTTGCTTTGCCCTTTTGCCTTGCCTTTCCTTGTTTTGCCGTTTTCAATTTCCTTGGATTGCCTTACTGTCATCTTTGCCTTGCCTTGACGTGTCTTCCTTATCCTTTCGCCTTGCCTTGCTTTGCTTTCCCCTTTTGCCTTGCGTTACCTTGCCTTGCTTTGCCTCTTTGCCTTGTCTTGCCTTGCCTTCCTTTATCCTTTTGCCCTGATTTGCCTTGCCTTTCTTTTGACCTTTTGCCTTGCCTTGCCTTGCCATGCTTTGCTCTTTTTCCTTGCCTTGCTTTGCCCTTTTGTCTTGCCTTGCCTTGCCTTGCTTTGCCATTTTCCCTTGCCTTGCTTTTCCCTTTTGCCTTGCCTTTCCTTGCTTTGGCCTTTTTCCTGGCCTTGCCATGGTTTGTCCTTTTGACTTACCTTGCCTTGCCTTTCTTTGCCCTTTTGCCTGGCCTTGCATTGAGTTGCCCTTTTTCCTTGCCTTGCCATGCTTTGCCCTTTTGCCTTGCCTTGCTTTGCCATTTTGTCTTTCCTTGAATTGCCCTTTTGCTTTACCTTGCCTTGACTTGCTATACCCTTTTTCCTTGCCTTGCCTTTTAATGCTTTGCCCTTTTGCCTTGCCTTGCTTTGCCATTTTGCCTTACCTTGAATTGCCCTTTTGCCTTACCTTGCCTTGACTTGCTATACCCTTTTTCCTTGCCTTGCCTTTTCATGCTTTGCCCTTTTCACTTGCCTTGCTTTGCCCTTTTGCCTTGCTTTGCCTTGTTATGCTTTGCCCTTTTGCCTTGTCTTGCTTTGCCATTTTGCCTTTCCTTGCATTGACCTTTTGCCTTACCTTGCCTTGTCATGCTTTGCCCTTTTGACTTGCTTTGCTTTGCCATTTTGCCTTGCCTTTCCTTGTTTTGCCGTTTTGAATTGCCTTGCATTGCCTTACTTTCATCTTTGCCTTGCCTTGACGTGTCTTCCTTATCATTTTGCCTTGCCTTGCTTTGCTTTCCCCTTTTGCCTTGCCTTTCCTTGCCTTGCTTTACCCTTTTGCCTTCCTTTGCCTTGCCTTTCCATGCCTTCCTTTGACCCTTTGCCTTGCCTTGCTTTGACTCTTTGCCTTGACTTGCCTTGCCTTCCTTTCTCCTTTTGCCCTGATTTGCCTTGCCTTTCTTTTGACCTTTTGCCTTGCCTTGCCTTGCCATGCTTTGCTCTTTTTCCTTGCCTTGCTTTGCCCTTTTGTCTTGCCTTACCTTGCCTTGCTTTGCCATTTTCCCTTGCCTTGCTTTCCCCTTTTGCCTTGCCTTTTCTTTCTTTGGCCTTTTTCCTGGCCTTGCCATGGTTTGTCCTTTTGACTTACCTTGCCTTGCCTTTCTTTGCACTTTTGCCCGGTCTTGCATTGAGTTGCCATTTTTCCTTGCCTTGCCATGCTTTGCCCTTTTGCCTTGCCTTGCTTTGCCCTTTTGCCTTGCTTTGCCTTGTTATGCTTTGCCCTTTTGCCTTGCCTTGCTTTGCCATTTTGCCTTTCCTTGAATTGCCCTTTTGCCTTACTTTGCCTTGACTTGCTATACCCTTTTTCCTTGCCTTGCCTTGTCATACTTTGCCATTTTGACTTGCTTTGCTTTGCCCTTTTGCCTTGCCTTGCTTTGCCATTTTGCCTTTCCTTGAATTGCCCTTTTGCCTTACCTTGCCTTGACTTGCTATACCCTTTTTCCTTGCCTTGCCTTGTCATGCTTTGCCCTTTTGACTTGCTTTGCTTTGTCCTTTTGCCTTGCCTTGCTTTGCCATTTTGCCTTTCCTTGAATTGCCCTTTTGCCTTACCTTGCCTTGACTTGCTATACCCTTTTTCCTTGCCTTGCCTTGTCATGCTTTGCCCTTTTGACTTTCCTTGCTTTGCCCTTTTGCCTTGTCTTGCTTTGCCCTTTTGCCTTGCTTTGCCTTGTTATGCTTTCCCTTTTGCCTTGTCTTGCTTTGCCATTTTGCTTTTCCTTGCATTGCCCTTTTGCCTTACCTTGCCTTGACATGCTTTACCCATTTGCCTTGCCTTGCCTTTTCATGCTTTACCCTTTTGCATTGCCTTGCCTTGTCATGCTTTGCCCTTTTGACTTGCTTTGCTTTGCCCTTTTGCCTTGCCTTTCCTTGTTTTGCCGTTTTCAATTTCCTTGGATTGCCTTACTTTCATCTTTGCCTTGCCTTGACGTGTCTTCCTTATCCTTTCGCCTTGCCTTGCTTTGCTTTCCCCTTTTGCCTTGCCTTACCTTGCCTTGCTTTGCCTCTTTGCCTTGTCTTGCCTTGCCTTCCTTTCTCCTTTTGCCCTGATTTGCCTTGCCTTTCTTTTGACCTTTTGCCTTGCCTTGCCTTGCCATGCTTTGCTCTTTTTCCTTGCCTTGCTTTGCCCTTTTGTCTTGCCTTGCCTTGCCTTGCTTTGCCATTTTCCCTTGCCTTGCTTTTCCCTTTTGCCTTGCCTTTCCTTGCTTTGGCCTTTTTCCTGGCCTTGCCATGGTTTGTCCTTTTGACTTACCTTGCCTTGCCTTTCTTTGCCCTTTTGCCTGGCCTTGCATTGAGTTGCCCTTTTTCCTTGCCTTGCCATGCTTTGCCCTTTTGCCTTGCCTTGCTTTGCCATTTTGTCTTTCCTTGAATTGCCCTTTTGCCTTACCTTGCCTTGACTTGCTATACCCTTTTTCCTTGCCTTGCCTTTTCATGCTTTGCCCTTTTGCCTTGCCTTGCTTTGCTATTTTGCCTTTCCTTGAATTGCCCTTTTGCCTTACCTTGCCTTGACTTGCTATACCCTTTTTCCTTGCCTTGCCTTGCCATGCTTTGCCCTTTTGCCTTGCCTTGCTTTGCCATTTTGTCTTTCCTTGAATTGCCCTTTTGCCTTACCTTGCCTTGACTTGCTATACCCTTTTTCCTTGCCTTGCCTTTTCATGCTTTGCCCTTTTGACTTGCCTTGCTTTGCCCTTTTGCCTTGCTTTGCCTTGTTATGCTTTGCCCTTTTGACTTGCCTTGCTTTGCCCTTTTGCCTTTCCTTGCATTGCCCTTTTGCCTTACCTTGCCTTGTCATGCTTTGCCCTTTTGACTTGCTTTGCTTTGCCCTTTTGCCTTGCCTTTCCTTGTTTTGAGGTTTTGAATTGCCTTGCATTGCCTTACTTTCATCTTTGCCTTGCCTTGACGTGTCTTGCTTATCCTTTTGCCTTGCCTTGCTTTGCTTTCCCCTTTTGCCTTGCCTTTCCTTGCCTTGCTTTACCCTTTTGCCTTCCTTTGCCTTGCCTTTCCATGCCTTCCTTTGACCCTTTGCCTTGCCTTGCTTTGACTCTTTGCCTTGACTTGCCTTGCCTTCCTTTCTCCTTTTGCCCTGATTTGCCTTGCCTTTCTTTTGACCTTTTGCCTTGCCTTGCCTTGCCATGCTTTACTCTTTTTACTTGCCTTGCTTTGCCCTTTTGTCTTGCCTTACCTTGCCTTGCTTTGCCATTTTCCCTTGCCTTGCTTTCCCCTTTTGCCTTGCCTTTTCTTTCTTTGGCCTTTTTCCTGGCCTTGCCATGGTTTGTCCTTTTGACTGACCTTGCCTTGCCTTTCTTTGCACTTTTGCCCGGCCTTGCATTGAGTTGCCCTTTTTCCTTGCCTTGCCATGCTTTGCCCTTTTGCCTTGCCTTGCTTTGCCCTTTTGCCTTGCTTTGCCTTGTTATGCTTTGCCCTTTTGCCTTGCCTTGCTCTGCCATTTTGCCTGTCCTTGAATTGCCCTTTTGCCTTACTTTGCCTTGACTTGCTATACCCTTTTCCCTTGCCTTGCCTTGTCATACTTTGCCATTTTGACTTGCTTTGCTTTGCCCTTTTGCCTTGCCTTGCTTTGCCATTTTGCCTTTCCTTGAATTGCCCTTTTGCCTTACCTTGCCTTGACTTGCTATACCCTTTTTCCTTGCCTTGCCTTGTCATGCTTTGCCCTTTTGACTTGCCTTGCTTTGCCCTTTTGCCTTGCTTTGCCTTGTTATGCTTTGCCATTTTTGCCTTGTCTTGCTTTGCCATTTTGCCTTTCCTTGCATTGCCCTTTTGCCTTACCTTGCCTTGTCATGCTTTGCCCTTTTGCCTTGCCTTGCCTTGTCATGCTTTGCCCTTTTGACTTGCTTTGCTTTGCCCTTTTGCCTTGCCTTTCCTTGTTTTGCCGTTTTGAATTGCCTTGCATTGCCTTGCTTTCATATTTGCCTTGCCTTGACGTGTCTTCCTTATCCTTTTGCCTTGCCTTGCTTTGCTTTCTCCTTTTCCCTTGCCTTTCCTTGCCTTGCTTTACCCTTTTGCCTTCTCTTGCCTTTGCCTTTCTATGCCTTGCTTTGCCCCTTTGCCTTACCTTGCCTTGCTATGCCCTTTTGCCTTGCCTTGCTTTGTCTCTTTGCCTTGTCTTGCCTTGCCTTCCTTTCTCCTTTTGCCCTGATTTGCCTTGCCTTTCTTTTGACCTTTTGCCTTGCCTTGTCATGCTTTGCTCTTTTTCCTTGCCTTGCTTTGCCCTTTTGTCTTGCCTTGCCTTGCCTTGCTTTGCTATTTTCCCTTGCCTTGCTTTCCCCTTTTGCCTTGCCTTTCCTTGCTTTGGCCTTTTTCCTGGCCTTGCCATGGTTTGTCCTTTTGACTTACCTTGCCTTGCCTTTCTTTGCACTTTTGCCTGGCCTTGCTTTGCCCTTTTGCCTTGCCTTGCTTTGCCATTTTGCCTTTCCTTGAATTGCCCTTTTGCCTTACCTTGCCTTGACTTGCTATACCCTTTTTCCTTGCCTTGCCTTGTCATGCTTTGCCCTTTTGACTTGCCTTGCTTTGCCCTTTTGCCTTGCCTTGCTTTGCCCTTTTGCCTTGCCTTGCTTTGCCCTTTTGCCTTGCTTTGCCTTGTTATGCTTTGCCCTTTTCCATTGCCTTGCTTTGCCATTTTGCCTTTCCTTGAATTGCCCTTTTGCCTTACCTTGCCTTGTCATGCTTTGCCCTTTTGCCTTGCCTTGCCTTGTCATGCTTTGCCCTTTTGCCTTGCCTTGCTTTGCCATTTTGCCTTGCCTTGCTTTGCCCTTTTGCCTTGCTTTGCCTTGTTATGCTTTGCCCTTTTGCCTTGCCTTGCTTTGCCATTTTGCCTTTCCTTGAATTGCCCTTTTGCCTTACCTTGCCTTGACTTGCTATAGCCTTTTTCCTTGCCTTGCCTTGTCATACTTTGCCATTTTGACTTGCTTTGCTTTGCCCTTCTGCCTTGCCTTGATTTGCCATTTTGCCTTTCCTTGAATTGCCCTTTTGCCTTACCTTGCCTTGACTTGCTATACCCTTTTTCCTTGCCTTGCCTTTTCATGCTTTGCCCTTTTGACATGCCTTGCTTTGCCCTTTTGCCTTGCTTTGCCTTGTTATGCTTTGCCCTTTTGCCTTGTCTTGCTTTGCCATTTTGCCTTTCCTTGCATTGCCCTTTTGCCTTACCTTGCCTTGTCATGCTTTGCCCTTTTGCCTTGCCTTGCCTTGTCATGCTTTGCCCTTTTGACTTGCTTTGCTTTGCCCTTTTGCCTTGCCTTTCCTTGTTTTGAGGTTTTGAATTGCCTTGCATTGCCTTGCTTTCATCTTTGCCTTGCCTTGACGTGTCTTCCTTATCCTTCTGCCTTGCCTCTCTTTGCTTTCTCCTTTTGCCTTGCCTTTCCTTGCCTTGCTTTACCCTTTTGCCTTCTCTTGCCTTGCCTTTCCATGCCTTCCTTTGCCCCTTTGCCTTACCTTGCCTTGCTATGCCCTTTTGCCTTGCCTTGCTTTGTCTCTTTGCCTTGTCTTGCCTTGCCTTCCTTTATCCTTTTGCCCTGATTTGCCTTGCCTTTCTTTTGACCTTTTGCCTTGCCTTGCCATGCTTTGCTCTTTTTCCTTGCCTTGCTTTGCCCTTTTGTCTTTCGTTGCCTTGCCTTGCTTTGCCATTTTCCCTTGCCTTGCTTTCCCCTTTTGCCTTGCCTTTCCTTGCTTTGGCCTTTTTCTTGGCCTTGCCATGGTTTGTCCTTTTGACTTACCTTGCCTTGCCTTTCTTTGCACTTTTGCCTGGCCTTGCTTTGCCCTTTTGCCTTGCCTTGCTTTGCCATTTTGCCTTTCCTTGAATTGCCCTTTTGCCTTACCTTGCCTTGACTTGCTATACCCTTTTTCCTTGCCTTGCCTTGTCATGCTTTGCCCTTTTGACTTGCCTTGCTTTGCCCTTTTGCCTTGCCTTGCTTTGCCCTTTTGCCTTGCTTTGCCTTGTTATGCTTTGCCCTTTTGCCTTGCCTTGCTTTGCCATTTTGCCTTTCCTTGAATTGCCCTTTTGCCTTACTTTGCCTTGACTTGCTATATCCTTTTTCCTTGCCTTGCCTTGTCATACTTTGCCCTTTTGACTGGCTTTGCTTTGCCCTTTTGCCTTGCCTTTCCTTGTTTTGCCGTTTTCAATTTCCTTGCATTGCCTTACTTTCATCTTTGCCTTGCCTTGACGTGTCTTCCTTATCCTTTCGCCTTGCCTTGCTTTGCTTTCCCCTTTTGCCTTGCCTTACCTTGCCTTGCTTTGCCTCTTTGCCTTGTCTTGCCTTGCCTTCCTTTCTCCTTTTGCCCTGATTTGCCTTGCCTTTCTTTTGACCTTTTGCCTTGCCTTGCCTTGCCATGCTTTGCTCTTTTTCCTTACCTTGCTTTGCCCTTTTGTCTTGCCTTGCCTTGCCTTGCTTTGCCATTTTCCCTTGCCTTGCTTTTCCCTTTTGCCTTGCCTTTCCTTGCTTTGGCCTTTTTCCTGGCCTTGCCATGGTTTGTCCTTTTGACTTACCTTGCCTTGCCTTTCTTTGCCCTTTTGCCTGGCCTTGCATTGAGTTGCCCTTTTTCCTTGCCTTGCCATGCTTTGCCCTATTGCCTTGCCTTGCTTTGCCATTTTGTCTTTCCTTGAATTGCCCTTTTGCCTTACCTTGCCTTGACTTGCTATACCCTTTTTCCTTGCCTTGCCTTTTCATGCTTTGCCCTTTTGCCTTGCCTTGCTTTGCCATTTTGCCTTACCTTGAATTGCCCTTTTGCCTTTCCTTGCCTTGACTTGCTATACCCTTTTTCCTTGCCTTGCCTTTTCATGCTTTGCCCTTTTCACTTGCCTTGCTTTGCCCTTTTGCCTTGCTTTGCCTTGTTATGCTTTGCCCTTTTGCCTTGTCTTGCTTTGCCATTTTGCCTTTCCTTGCATTGACCTTTTGCCTTACCTTGCCTTGTCATGCTTTGCCCTTTTGACTTGCCTTGCTTTGCCCTATTGTCTTGCTTTGCCTTGTTATGCTTTGCCCTTTTGCCTTGTCTTGCTTTGCCATTTTGCCTTTCCTTGCATTGCCCTTTTGCCTTGCCTTGCCTTGTCATGCTTTGCCCTTTTGCCTTGCCTTGCCTTGTCATGCTTTGCCCTTTTGCCTTGCCTTTCCTTGTTTTGCCGTTTTGAATTGCCTTGCATTGCCTTGCTTTCATCTTTGCCTTGCCTTGACGTGTCTTCCTTATCCTTTTGTCTTGCCTTGCTTTGCTTTCTCCTTTTCCCTTGCCTTTCCTTGCCTTGCTTTACCCTTTTGCCTTCCCTTGCCTTTGCCTTTCCATGCCTTGCTTTGCCCCTTTGCCTTACCTTGCCTTGCTATGCCCTTTTGCCTTGCCTTGCTTTGTCTCTTTGCCTTGTCTTGCCTTGCCTTCCTTTCTCCTTTTGCCCTGATTTGCCTTGCCTTTCTTTTGACCTTTTGCCTTGCCTTGTTTTGCCATGCTTTGCTCTTTTTCCTTGCCTTGCTTTGCCCTTTTGTCTTTCCTTGCCTTGCCTTGCTTTGCCATTTTCCCTTGCCTTGCTTTCCCCTTTTGCCTTGCCTTTCCTTGCTTTGGCCTTTTTCCTGGCCTTGCCATGGTTTGTCCTTTTGACTTACCTTGCCTTGCCTTTCTTTGCACTTTTGCCTGGCCTTCCTTTACCCTTTTGCCTTGCCTTGCCTTTTCATGCTTTGCCCTTTTGCATTGCCTTGCCTTGTCATGCTTTGCCCTTTTGACTTGCTTTGCTTTGCCCTTTTGCCTTGCCTTTCCTTGTTTTGCCGTTTTCAATTTCCTTGCATTGCCTTACTTTCATCTTTGCCTTGCCTTGACGTGTCTTCCTTATCCTTTCGCCTTGCCTTGCTTTTGCTTTCCCCTTTTGCCTTGCCTTACCTTGCCTTGCTTTGCCTCTTTGCCTTGTCTTGCCTTGCCTTCCTTTCTCCTTTTGCCCTGATTTGCCTTGCCTTTCTTTTGACCTTTTGCCTTGCCTTGCCTTGCCATGCTTTGCTCTTTTTCCTTGCCTTGCTTTGCCCTTTTGTCTTGCCTTGCCTTGCCTTGCTTTGCCATTTTCCCTTGCCTTGCTTTTCCCTTTTGCCTTGCCTTTCCTTGCTTTGGCCTTTTTCCTGGCCTTGCCATGGTTTGTCCTTTTGACTTACCTTGCCTTGCCTTTCTTTGCCCTTTTGCCTGGCCTTGCATTGAGTTGCCCTTTTTCCTTGCCTTGCCATGCTTTGCCCTTTTGCCTTGCCTTGCTTTGCCATTTTGTCTTTCCTTGAATTGCCCTTTTGCCTTACCTTGCCTTGACTTGCTATACCCTTTTTCCTTGCCTTGCCTTTTCATGCTTTGCCCTTTTGCCTTGCCTTGCTTTGCCATTTTGCCTTTCCTTGAATTGCCCTTTTGCCTTACCTTGCCTTGACTTGCTATACCCTTTTTCCTTGCCTTGCCTTGCCATGCTTTGCCCTTTTGCCTTGCCTTGCTTTGCCATTTTGTCTTTCCTTGAATTGCCCTTTTGCCTTACCTTGCCTTCACTTGCTATACCCTTTTTCCTTGCCTTGCCTTTTCATGCTTTGCCCTTTTGACTTGCCTTGCTTTGCCCTTTTGCCTTGCTTTGCCTTGTTATGCTTTGCCCTTTTGCCTTGTCTTGCTTTGCCCTTTTGCCTTTCCTTGCATTGCCCTTTTGCCTTACCTTGCCTTGTCATGCTTTGCCCTTTTGACTTGCTTTGCTTTGCCCTTTTGCCTTGCCTTTCCTTGTTTTGCCGTTTTGAATTGCCTTGCATTGCCTTACTTTCATCTTTGCCTTGCCTTGACGTGTCTTGCTTATCCTTTTGCCTTGCCTTGCTTTGCTTTCCCCTTTTGCCTTGCCTTTCCTTGCCTTGCTTTACCCTTTTGCCTTCCTTTGCCTTGCCTTTCCATGCCTTCCTTTGACCCTTTGCCTTGCCTTGCTTTGACTCTTTGCCTTGACTTGCCTTGCCTTCCTTTCTCCTTTTGCCCTGATTTGCCTTGCCTTTCTTTTGACCTTTTGCCTTGCCTTGCCTTGCCATGCTTTGCTCTTTTTACTTGCCTTGCTTTGCCCTTTTGTCTTGCCTTACCTTGCCTTGCTTTGCCATTTTCCCTTGCCTTGCTTTCCCCTTTTGCCTTGCCTTTCCTTGCTTTGGCCTTTTTCCTGGCCTTGCCATGCTTTGCCCTTTTGACTTGCCTTGCTTTGCCCTTTTGCCTTGCCTTGCTTTGCCCTTTTGCCTTGCCTTGCTTTGCCCTTTTGCCTTACCTTGCCTTGTCATGCTTTGCCCTTTTGCCTTGCCTTGCCTTGTCATGCTTTGCCCTTTTGCCTTGCCTTGATTTGCCATTTTGCCTTTCCTTGAATTGCCCTTTTGCCTTACCTTGCCTTGACTTGCTATACCCTTTTTCCTTGCCTTGCCTTTTCATGCTTTGCCCTTTTGACATGCCTTGCTTTGCCCTTTTGCCTTGCTTTGCCTTGTTATGCTTTGCCCTTTTGCCTTGTCTTGCTTTGCCATGTTGCCTTTCCTTGCATTGCCCTTTTGCCTTACCTTGCCTTGTCATGCTTTGCCCTTTTGCCTTGCCTTGCCTTGTCATGCTTTGCCCTTTTGACTTGCTTTGCTTTGCCCTTTTGCCTTGCCTTTCCTTGTTTTGAGGTTTTGAATTGCCTTGCATTGCCTTGCTTTCATCTTTGCCTTGCCTTGACGTGTCTTCCTTATCCTTCTGCCTTGCCTCTCTTTGCTTTCTCCTTTTCCCTTGCCTTTCCTTGCCTTGCTTTACCCTTTTGCCTTCTCTTGCCTTGCCTTTCCATGCCTTCCTTTGCCCCTTTGCCTTACCTTGCCTTGCTATGCCCTTTTGCCTTGCCTTGCTTTGTCTCTTTGCCTTGTCTTGCCTTGCCTTCCTTTATCCTTTTGCCCTGATTTGCCTTGCCTTTCTTTTGACCTTTTGCCTTGCCTTGCCATGCTTTGCTCTTTTTCCTTGCCTTGCTTTGCCCTTTTGTCTTTCCTTGCCTTGCCTTGCTTTGCCATTTTCCCTTGCCTTGCTTTCCCCTTTTGCCTTGCCTTTCCTTGCTTTGGCCTTTTTCTTGGCCTTGCCATGGTTTGTCCTTTTGACTTACCTTGCCTTGCCTTTCTTTGCACTTTTGCCTGGCCTTGCTTTGCCCTTTTGCCTTGCCTTGCTTTGCCATTTTGCCTTTCCTTGAATTGCCCTTTTGCCTTACCTTGCCTTCACTTGCTATACCCTTTTTCCTTGCCTTGCCTTGTCATGCTTTGCCCTTTTGACTTTCCTTGCTTTGCCCTTTTGCCTTGCCTTGCTTTGCCCTTTTGCCTTGCTTTGCCTTGTTATGCTTTGCCCTTTTGCCTTGCCTTGCTTTGCCATTTTGCCTTTCCTTGAATTGCCCTTTTGCCTTACTTTGCCTTGACTTGCTATACCCTTTTTCCTTGCCTTGCCTTGTCATACTTTCCCATTTTGACTTGCTTTGCTTTGCCCTTTTGCCTTGCCTTGCTTTGCCATTTTGCCTTTCCTTGAATTGCCCTTTTGCCTTACCTTGCCTTGACTTGCTATACCCTTTTTCCTTGCCTTGCCTTGTCATGCTTTGCCCTTTTGACTTGCTTTGCTTTGTCCTTTTGCCTTGCCTTGCTTTGCCATTTTGCCTTTCCTTGAATTGCCCTTTTTCCTTACCTTGCCTTGACTTGCTATACCCTTTTTCCTTGCCTTGCCTTGTCATGCTTTGCCCATTTGACTTTCCTTGCTTTGCCCTTTTGCCTTGCTTTGCCTTGTTATGCTTTGCCATTTTTGCCTTGTCTTGCTTTGCCATTTTGCCTTTCCTTGCATTGCCCTTTTGCCTTACCTTGCCTTGTCATGCTTTGCCCTTTTGCCTTGCCTTGCCTTGTCATGCTTTGCCCTTTTGACTTGCTTTGCTTTGCCCTTTTGCCTTGCCTTTCCTTGTTTTGCCTTTTTGAATTGCCTTGCATTGCCTTGCTTTCATCTTTGCCTTGCCTTGACGTGTCTTCCTCATCCTTTTGCCTTGCCTTGCTTTGCTTTCTCCTTTTCCCTTGCCTTTCCTTGCCTTGCTTTACCCTTTTGCCTTCTCTTGCCTTTGCCTTTCTATGCCTTGCTTTGCCCCTTTGCCTTACCTTGCCTTGCTATGCCCTTTTGCCTTGCCTTGCTTTGTCTCTTTGCCTTGTCTTGCCTTGCCTTCCTTTCTCCTTTTGCCCTGATTTGCCTTGCCTTTCTTTTGACCTTTTGCCTTGCCTTGTCATGCTTTGCTCTTTTTCCTTGCCTTGCTTTGCCCTTTTGTCTTGCCTTGCCTTGCCTTGCTTTGCCATTTTCCCTTGCCTTGCTTTCCCCTTTTGCCTTGCCTTTCCTTGCTTTGGCCTTTTTCCTGGCCTTGCCATGGTTTGTCCTTTTGACTTACCTTGCCTTGCCTTTCTTTGCACTTTTGCCTGGCCTTGCTTTGCCCTTTTGCCTTGCCTTGCTTTGCCATTTTGCCTTTCCTTGAATTGCCCTTTTGCCTTACCTTGCCTTGACTTGCTATACCCTTTTTCCTTGCCTTGCCTTGTCATGCTTTGCCCTTTTGACTTGCCTTGCTTTGCCCTTTTGCCTTGCCTTGCTTTGCCCTTTTGCCTTTCCTTGAATTGCCCTTTTGCCTTACCTTGCCTTGACTTGCTATACCCTTTTTCCTTGCCTTGCCTTGTCATACTTTGCCATTTTGACTTGCTTTGCTTTGCCCTTTTGCCTTGCCTTGCTTTGCCATTTTGCCTTTCCTTGAATTGCCCTTTTGCCTTACCTTGCCTTGACTTGCTATACCCTTTTTCCTTGCCTTGCCTTGTCATGCTTTGCCCTTTTGACTTGCTTTGCTTTGTCCTTTTGCCTTGCCTTGCTTTGCCATTTTGCCTTTCCTTGAATTGCCCTTTTGCCTTACCTTGCCTTGACTTGCTATACCCTTTTTCCTTGCCTTGCCTTGTCATGCTTTGCCCTTTTGACTTTCCTTGCTTTGCCCTTTTGCCTTGCCTTGCTTTGCCCTTCTGCCTTGCTTTGCCTTGTTATGCTTTCCCTTTTGCCTTGTCTTGCTTTGCCATTTTGCTTTTCCTTGCATTGCCTTTTTGCCTTACCTTGCCTTGACATGCTTTACCCTTTTGCCTTGCCTTGCCTTTTCATGCTTTGCCCTTTTGCATTGCCTTGCCTTGTCATGCTTTGCCCTTTTGACTTGCTTTGCTTTGCCCTTTTGCCTTGCCTTTCCTTGTTTTGCCGTTTTCAATTTCCTTGCATTGCCTTACTTTCATCTTTGCCTTGCCTTGACGTGTCTTCCTTATCCTTTCGCCTTGCCTTGCTTTGCTTTCCCCTTTTGCCTTGCCTTACCTTGCCTTGCTTTGCCTCTTTGCCTTGTCTTGCCTTGCCTTCCTTTCTCCTTTTGCCCTGATTTGCCTTGCCTTTCTTTTGACCTTTTGCCTTGCCTTGTCTTACCATGCCTTGCTCTTTTTCCTTGCCTTGCTTTGCCATTTTGTCTTGCTTGCCTTGCTTTGCTTTGCCATTTTCCCTTGCCTTGCTTTTCCCTTTTGCCTTGCCTTTCCTTGCTTTGGCCTTTTTCCTGGCCTTGCCATGGTTTGTCCTTTTGAGTTACCTTGCCTTGCCTTTCTTTGCCCTTTTGCCTGGCCTTGCTTTGAGTTGCCCTTTTTCCTTGCCTTGCCATGCTTTGCCCTTTTGCCTTGCCTTGCTTTGCCATTTTGTCTTTCCTTGAATTGCCCTTTTGCCTTACCTTGCCTTGACTTTCTATACCCTTTTTCCTTGCCTTGCCTTGTCATGCTTTGCCCTTTTGACTTGCCTTGCTTTGCCCTATTGTCTTGCTTTGCCTTGTTATGCTTTGCCCTTTTGCCTTGTCTTGCTTTGCCATTTTGCCTTTCCTTGCATTGCCCTTTTGCCTTGCCTTGCCTTGTCATGCTTTGCCCTTTTGCCTTGCCTTGCCTTGTCATGCTTTGACCTTTTGCCTTGCCTTTCCTTGTTTTGCCGTTTTGAATTGCCTTGCATTGCCTTGCTTTCATCTTTGCCTTGCCTTGACGTGTCTTCCTTATCCTTTTGCCTTGCCTTGCTTTGCTTTCTCCTTTTCCCTTGCCTTTCCTTGCCTTGCTTTACCCTTTTGCCTTCCCTTGCCTTTGCCTTTCCATGCCTTGCTTTGCTCCTTTGCCTTACCTTGCCTTGCTATGCCCTTTTGCCTTGCCTTGCTTTGTCTCTTTGCCTTGTCTTGCCTTGCCTTCCTTTCTCCTTTTGCCCTGATTTGCCTTGCCTTTCTTTTGACCTTTTGCCTTGCCTTGTTTTGCCATGCTTTGCTCTTTTTCCTTGCCTTGCTTTGCCCTTTTGTCTTTCCTTGCCTTGCCTTGCTTTGCCATTTTCCCTTGCCTTGCTTTCCCCTTTTGCCTTGCCTTTCCTTGCTTTGGCCTTTTTCCTGGCCTTGCCATGGTTTGTCCTTTTGACTTACCTTGCCTTGCCTTTCTTTGCACTTTTGCCTGGCCTTGCTTTGCCCTTTTGCCTTGCCTTGCTTTGCCATTTTGCCTTTCCTTGAATTGCCCTTTTGCCTTACCTTGCCTTGACTTGCTATACCCTTTTTCCTTGCCTTGCCTTGTCATGCTTTGCCCTTTTGACTTGCCTTGCTTTGCCCTTTTGCCTTGCCTTGCTTTGCCCTTTTGCCTTGCTTTGCCTTGTTATGCTTTGCCCTTTAGCCTTGCCTTGCTTTGCCATTTTGCCTTTCCTTGAATTGCCCTTTTGCCTTACTTTGCCTTGACTTGCTATACCCTTTTTCCTTGCCTTGCCTTGTCATGCTTTGCCCTTTTGCCTTGCCTTGCTTTGCCCTTTTGCCTTGCTTTGCCTTGTTATGCTTTGCCCTTTTGCCTTGCCTTGCTTTGCCATTTTGCCTTTCCTTGAATTGCCCTTTTGCCTTACCTTGCCTTGACTTGCTATACCCTTTTTCCTTGCCTTGCCTTGTCATGCTTTGCCCTTTTGACTTGCTTTGCTTTGTCCTTTTGCCTTGCCTTGCTTTGCCATTTTGCCTTTCCTTGAATTGCCCTTTTGCCTTACCTTGCCTTGACTTGCTATACCCTTTTTCCTTGCCTTGCCTTGTCATGCTTTGCCCTTTTGACTTGCTTTGCTTTGTCCTTTTGCCTTGCCTTGCTTTGCCATTTTGCCTTTCCTTGAATTGCCCTTTTGCCTTACCTTGCCTTGACTTGCTATACCCTTTTTCCTTGCCTTGCCTTGTCATGCTTTGCCCTTTTGACTTTCCTTGCTTTGCCCTTTTGCCTTGCCTTGCTTTGCCCTTCTGCCTTGCTTTGCCTTGTTATGCTTTCCCTTTTGCCGTGTCTTGCTTTGCCATTTTGCTTTTCCTTGCATTGCCCTTTTGCCTTACCTTGCCTTGACATGCTTTACCCTTTTGCCTTGCCTTGCCTTTTCATGCTTTGCCCTTTTGCATTGCCTTGCCTTGTCATGCTTTGCCCTTTTGACTTGCTTTGCTTTGCCCTTTTGCCTTGCCTTTCCTTGTTTTGCCGTTTTCAATTTCCTTGCATTGCCTTACTTTCATCTTTGCCTTGCCTTGGCGTGTCTTCCTTATCCTTTCGCCTTGCCTTGCTTTTGCTTTCCCCTTTTGCCTTGCCTTACCTTGCCTTGGTTTGCCTCTTTGCCTTGTCTTGCCTTGCCTTCCTTTCTCCTTTTGCCCTGATTTGCCTTGCCTTTCTTTTGACCTTTTGCCTTGCCTTGTTTTGCCATGCTTTGCTCTTTTTCCTTTCCTTGCTTTGCCCTTTTGTCTTTCCTTGCCTTGCCTTGCTTTGCCATTTTCCCTTGCCTTGCTTTCCCCTTTTGCCTTGCCTTTCCTTGCTTTGGCCTTTTTCCTGGCCTTGCCATGGTTTGTCCTTTTGACTTACCTTGCCTTGCCTTTCTTTGCACTTTTGCCTGGCCTTGCTTTGCCCTTTTGCCTTGCCTTGCTTTGCCATTTTGCCTTTCCTTGAATTGCCCTTTTGCCTTACCTTGCCTTGACTTGCTATACCCTTTTTCCTTGCCTTGCCTTGTCATGCTTTGCCCTTTTGACTTGCCTTGCTTTGCCCTTTTGCCTTGCTTTGCCTTGTTATGCTTTGCCCTTTTGCCTTGCCTTGCTTTGCCATTTGCCTTTCCTTGAATTGCCCTTTTGCCTTACTTTGCCTTGACCTGCTATACCCTTTTTCCTTGCCTTGCCTTGTCATGCTTTGCCCTTTTGACTTGCCTTGCTTTGCCCTTTTGCCTTGCCTTGCTTTGCCATTTTGCCTTTCCTTGAATTGCCCTTTTGCCTTACCTTGCCTTGACTTGCTATACCCTTTTTCCTTGCCTTGCCTTGTCATGCTTTGCCCTTTTGACTTGCTTTGCTTTGTCCTTTTGCCTTGCCTTGCTTTGCCATTTTGCCTTTCCTTGAATTGCCCTTTTGCCTTACCTTGCCTTGACTTGCTATACCCTTTTTCCTTGCCTTGCCTTGTCATGCTTTGCCCTTTTGACTTTCCTTGCTTTGCCCTTTTGCCTTGTCTTGCTTTGCCCTTTTGCCTTGCTTTGCCTTGTTATGCTTTCCCTTTTGCCTTGTCTTGCTTTGCCATTTTGCTTTTCCTTGCATTGCCCTTTTGCCTTACCTTGCCTTGACATGCTTTACCCTTTTGCCTTGCCTTGCCTTTTCATGCTTTGCCCTTTTGCATTGCCTTGCCTTGTCATGCTTTGCCCTTTTGACTTGCTTTGCTTTGCCCTTTTGCCTTGCCTTTCCTTGTTTTGCCGTTTTCAATTTCCTTGCATTGCCTTACTTTCATCTTTGCCTTGCCTTGACGTGTCTTCCTTATCCTTTCGCCTTGCCTTGCTTTTGCTTTCCCCTTTTGCCTTGCCTTACCTTGCCTTGCTTTGCCTCTTTGCCTTGTCTTGCCTTGCCTTCCTTTCTCCTTTTGCCCTGATTTGCCTTGCCTTTCTTTTGACCTTTTGCCTTGCCTTGCCTTGCCATGCTTTGCTCTTTTTCCTTGCCTTGCTTTGCCCTTTTGTCTTGCCTTGCCTTGCCTTGCTTTGCCATTTTCCCTTGCCTTGCTTTTCCCTTTTGCCTTGCCTTTCCTTGCTTTGGCCTTTTTCCTGGCCTTGCCATGGTTTGTCCTTTTGAGTTACCTTGCCTTGCCTTTCTTTGCCCTTTTGCCTGGCCTTGCTTTGAGTTGCCCTTTTTCCTTGCCTTGCCATGCTTTGCCCTTTTGCCTTGCCTTGCTTTGCCATTTTGTCTTTCCTTGAATTGCCCTTTTGCCTTACCTTGCCTTGACTTGCTATACCCTTTTTCCTTGCCTTGCCTTGTCATGCTTTGCCCTTTTGACTTGCCTTGCTTTGCCCTTTTGCCTTGCCTTGCTTTGCCCTTTTGCCTTGCTTTGCCTTGTTATGCTTTGCCCTTTTGCCTTGCCTTGCTTTGCCATTTTGCCTTTCCTTGAATTGCCCTTTTGCCTTACTTTGCCTTGACTTGCTATACCCTTTTTCCTTGCCTTGCCTTGTCATGCTTTGCCCTTTTGACTTGCCTTGCTTTGCCCTTTTGCCTTGCCTTGCTTTGCCATTTTGCCTTTCCTTGAATTGCCCTTTTGCCTTACCTTGCCTTGACTTGCTATACCCTTTTTCCTTGCCTTGCCTTGTCATGCTTTGCCCTTTTGACTTGCTTTGCTTTGTTCTTTTGCCTTGCCTTGCTTTGCCATTTTGCCTTTCCTTGAATTGCCCTTTTGCCTTACCTTGCCTTGACTTGCTATAGCCTTTTTCCTTGCCTTGCCTTGTCATGCTTTGCCCTTTTGACTTTCCTTGCTTTGCCCTTTTGCCTTGTCTTGCTTTGCCCTTTTGCCTTGCTTTGCCTTGTTATGCTTTCCCTTTTGCCTTCTCTTGCTTTGCCATTTTGCTTTTCCTTGCATTGCCCTTTTGCCTTACCTTGCCTTGACATGCTTTACCCTTTTGCCTTGCCTTGCCTTTTCATGCTTTGCCCTTTTGCATTGCCTTGCCTTGTCATGCTTTGCCCTTTTGACTTGCTTTGCTTTGCCCTTTTGCCTTGCCTTTCCTTGTTTTGCCGTTTTCAATTTCCTTGCATTGCCTTACTTTCATCTTTGCCTTGCCTTGACGTGTCTTCCTTATCCTTTCGCCTTGCCTTGCTTTGCTTTCCCCTTTTGCCTTGCCTTACCTTGCCTTGCTTTGCCTCTTTGCCTTGTCTTGCCTTGCCTTCCTTTCTCCTTTTGCCCTGATTTGCCTTGCCTTTCTTTTGACCTTTTGTCTTGCCTTGCCTTGCCTTGCTTTGCCATTTTCCCTTGCCTTGCTTTTCCCTTTTGCCTTGCCTTTCCTTGCTTTGGCCTTTTTCCTGGCCTTGCCATGGTTTGTCCTTTTGAGTTACCTTGCCTTGCCTTTCTTTGCCCTTTTGCCTGGCCTTGCTTTGAGTTGCCCTTTTTCCTTGCCTTGCCATGCTTTGCCCTTTTGCCTTGCCTTGCTTTGCCATTTTGTCTTTCCTTGAATTGCCCTTTTGCCTTACCTTGCCTTGACTTTCTATACCCTTTTTCCTTGCCTTGCCTTGTCATGCTTTGCCCTTTTGACTTGCCTTGCTTTGCCCTATTGTCTTGCTTTGCCTTGTTATGCTTTGCCCTTTTGCCTTGTCTTGCTTTGCCATTTTGCCTTTCCTTGCATTGCCCTTTTGCCTTGCCTTGCCTTGTCATGCTTTGCCCTTTTGCCTTGCCTTGCCTTGTCATGCTTTGCCCTTTTGCCTTGCCTTTCCTTGTTTTGCCGTTTTGAATTGCCTTGCATTGCCTTGCTTTCATCTTTGCCTTGCCTTGACGTGTCTTCCTTATCCTTTTGTCTTGCCTTGCTTTGCTTTCTCCTTTTCCCTTGCCTTTCCTTGCCTTGCTTTACCCTTTTGCCTTCCCTTGCCTTTGCCTTTCCATGCCTTGCTTTGCCCCTTTGCCTTACCTTGCCTTGCTATGCCCTTTTGCCTTGCCTTGCTTTGTCTCTTTGCCTTGTCTTGCCTTGCCTTCCTTTCTCCTTTTGCCCTGATTTGCCTTGCCTTTCTTTTGACCTTTTGCCTTGCCTTGTTTTGCCATGCTTTGCTCTTTTTCCTTGCCTTGCTTTGCCCTTTTGTCTTTCCTTGCCTTGCCTTGCTTTGCCATTTTCCCTTGCCTTGCTTTCCCCTTTTGCCTTGCCTTTCCTTGCTTTGGCCTTTTTCCTGGCCTTGCCATGGTTTGTCCTTTTGACTTACCTTGCCTTGCCTTTCTTTGCACTTTTGCCTGGCCTTGCTTTGCCCTTTTGCCTTGCCTTGCTTTGCCATTTTGCCTTTCCTTGAATTGCCCTTTTGCCTTACCTTGCCTTGACTTGCTATACCCTTTTTCCTTGCCTTGCCTTGTCATGCTTTGCCCTTTTGACTTGCCTTGCTTTGCCCTTTTGCCTTGCCTTGCTTTGCCCTTTTGCCTTGCTTTGCCTTGTTATGCTTTGCCCTTTTGCCTTGCCTTGCTTTGCCATTTTGCCTTTCCTTGAATTGCCCTTTTGCCTTACCTTGCCTTGACTTGCTATACCCTTTTTCCTTGCCTTGCCTTGTCATGCTTTGACCTTTTGACTTGCCTTGCTTTGCCCTTTTGCCTTGCCTTGCTTTGCCCTTTTGCCTTGCTTTGCCTTGTTATGCTTTGCCCTTTTGCCTTGCCTTGCTTTGCCATTTTGCCTTTCCTTGAATTGCCCTTTTGCCTTACTTTGCCTTGACTTGCTATACCCTTTTTCCTTGCCTTGCCTTGTCATACTTTGCCATTTTGACTTGCTTTGCTTTGCCCTTTTGCCTTGCCTTGCTTTGCCATTTTGCCTTTCCATGAATTGCCCTTTTGCCTTACCTTGCCTTGACTTGCTATACCCTTTTTCCTTGCCTTGCCTTGTCATGCTTTGCCCTTTTGACTTGTTTTGCTTTGTCCTTTTGCCTTGCCTTGCTTTGCCATTTTGCCTTTCCTTGAATTGCCCTTTTGCCTTACCTTGCCTTGACTTGCTATACCCTTTTTCCTTGCCTTGCCTTGTCATGCTTTGCCCTTTTGACTTTCCTTGCTTTGCCCTTTTGCCTTGCCTTGCTTTGCCCTTCTGCCTTGCTTTGCCTTGTTATGCTTTCCCTTTTGCCTTGTCTTGCTTTGCCATTTTGCTTTTCCTTGCATTGCCCTTTTGCCTTACCTTGCCTTGACATGCTTTACCCTTTTGCCTTGCCTTGCCTTTTCATGCTTTGCCCTTTTGCATTGCCTTGCCTTGTCATGCTTTGCCCTTTTGACTTGCTTTGCTTTGCCCTTTTGCCTTGCCTTTCCTTGTTTTGCCGTTTTCAATTTCCTTGCATTGCCTTACTTTCATCTTTGCCTTGCCTTGACGTGTCTTCCTTATCCTTTCGCCTTGCCTTGCTTTTGCTTTCCCCTTTTGCCTTGCCTTACCTTGCCTTGCTTTGCCTCTTTGCCTTGTCTTGCCTTGCCTTCCTTTCTCCTTTTGCCCTGATTTGCCTTGCCTTTCTTTTGACCTTTTGCCTTGCCTTGCCTTGCCATGCTTTGCTCTTTTTCCTTGCCTTGCTTTGCCCTTTTGTCTTGCCTTGCCTTGCATTGCTTTGCCATTTTCCCTTGCCTTGCTTTTCCCTTTTGCCTTGCCTTTCCTTGCTTTGGCCTTTTTCCTGGCCTTGCCATGGTTTGTCCTTTTGACTTACCTTGCCTTGCCTTTCTTTGCCCTTTTGCCTGGCCTTGCATTGAGTTGCCCTTTTTCCTTGCCTTGCCATGCTTTGCCCTTTTGCCTTGCCTTGCTTTGCCATTTTGTCTTTCCTTGAATTGCCCTTTTGCCTTACCTTGCCTTGACTTGCTATACCCTTTTTCCTTGCCTTGCCTTTTCATGCTTTGCCTTTTGACTTGCCTTTCTTTGCCCTTTTGCCTTGCTTTGCCTTGTTATGCTTTGCCCTTTTGCCTTGTCTTGCTTTGCCATTTTGCCTTTCCTTGCATTGCCATTTTGCCTTACCTTGCCTTGTCATGCTTTGACCTTTTGACTTGCTTTGCTTTGCCCTTTTGCCTTGCCTTTCCTTGTTTTGCCGTTTTGAATTGCCTTGCATTGCCTTACTTTCATCTTTGCCTTGCATTGACGTGTCTTCCTTATCATTTTGCCTTGCCTTGCTTTGCTTTCCCCTTTTGCCTTGCCTTTCCTTGCCTTGCTTTACCCTTTTGCCTTCCTTTGCCTTGCCTTTCCATGCCTTCCTTTGACCCTTTGCCTTGCCTTGCTTTGACTCTTTGCCTTGACTTGCCTTGCCTTCCTTTCTCCTTTTGCCCTGATTTGCCTTGCCTTTCTTTTGACCTTTTGCCTTGCCTTGCCTTGCCATGCTTTGCTCTTTTTCCTTGCCTTGCTTTGCCCTTTTGTCTTGCCTTACATTGCCTTGCTTTGCCATTTTCCCTTGCCTTGCTTTCCCCTTTTGCCTTGCCTTTCCTTGCTATGGCCTTTTTCCTGGCCTTGCCATGGTTTGTCCTTTTGACTTACCTTGCCTTTCCTTTCTTTGCACTTTTGCCCGGCCTTGCATTGAGTTGCCCTTTTTCCTTGCCTTGCCATGCTTTGCCCTTTTGCCTTGCCTTGCTTTGCCCTTTTGCCTTGCTTTGCCTTGTTATGCTTTGCCCTTTTGCCTTGCCTTGCTTTGCCATTTTGCCTTTCCTTGAATTGCCCTTTTGCCTTACCTTGCCTTGACTTGCTATAGCCTTTTTCCTTGCCTTGCCTTGTCATACTTTGCCATTTTGACTTGCTTTGCTTTGCCCTTTTGCCTTGCCTTGCTTTGCCATTTTGCCTTTCCTTGAATTGCCCTTTTGCCTTACCTTGCCTTGACTTGCTATACCCTTTTTCCTTGCCTTGCCTTGTCATGCTTTGCCCTTTTGACTTGCCTTGCTTTGCCCTTTTGCCTTGCTTTGCCTTGTTATGCTTTGCCCTTTTGCCTTGTCTTGCTTTGCCATTTTGCCTTTCCTTGCATTGCCCTTTTGCCTTACCTTGCCTTGTCATGCTTTGCCCTTTTGCCTTGCCTTGCCTTGTCATGCTTTGCCCTTTTGACTTGCTTTGCTTTGCCCTTTTGCCTTGCCTTTCCTTGTTTTGCCGTTTTGAATTGCCTTGCATTGCCTTGCTTTCATCTTTGCCTTGCCTTGACGTGTCTTCCTTATCCTTTTGCCTTGCCTTGCTTTGCTTTCTCCTTTTCCCTTGCCTTTCCTTGCCTTGCTTTACCCTTTTGCCTTCCCTTGCCTTTGCCTTTCCATGCCTTGCTTTGCCCCTTTGCCTTACCTTGCCTTGCTATGCCCTTTTGCCTTGCCTTGCTTTGTCTCTTTGCCTTGTCTTGCCTTGCCTTCCTTTCTCCTTTTGCCCTGATTTGCCTTGCCTTTCTTTTGACCTTTTGCCTTGCCTTGTCTTGCCATGCTTTGCTCTTTTTCCTTGCCTTGCTTTGCCCTTTTGTCTTTCCTTGCCTTGCCTTGCTTTGCCATTTTCCCTTGCCTTGCTTTCCCCTTTTGCCTTGCCTTTCCTTGCTTTGGCCTTTTTCCTGGCCTTGCCATGGTTTGTCCTTTTGACTTACCTTGCCTTGCCTTTCTTTGCACTTTTGCCTGGCCTTGCTTTGCCCTTTTGCCTTGCCTTGCTTTGCCATTTTGCCTTTCCTTGAATTGCCCTTTTGCCTTACCTTGCCTTGACTTGCTATACCCTTTTTCCTTGCCTTGCCTTGTCATGCTTTGCCCTTTTGCCTTGCCTTGCTTTGCCATTTGCCTTTCCTTGAATTGCCCTTTTGCCTTACTTTGCCTTGACTTGCTATACCCTTTTTCCTTGCCTTGACTTGTCATGCTTTGCCCTTTTGACTTGCCTTGCTTTGCCCTTTTGCCTTGCCTTGCTTTGCCATTTTGCCTTTCCTTGAATTGCCCTTTTGCCTTACCTTGCCTTGACTTGCTATACCCTTTTTACTTGCCTTGCCTTGTCATGCTTTGCCCTTTTGACTTGCTTTGCTTTGTCCTTTTGCCTTGCCTTGCTTTGCCATTTTGCCTTTCCTTGAATTGCCCTTTTGCCTTACCTTGCCTTGACTTGCTATACCCTTTTTCCTTGCCTTGCCTTGTCATGCTTTGCCCTTTTGACTTTCCTTGCTTTGCCCTTTTGCCTTGTCTTGCTTTGCCCTTTTGCCTTGCTTTGCCTTGTTATGCTTTCCGTTTTGCCTTGTCTTGCTTTGCCATTTTGCTTTTCCTTGCATTGCCCTTTTGCCTTACCTTGCCTTGACATGCTTTACCCTTTTGCCTTGCCTTGCCTTTTCATGCTTTGCCCTTTTGCATTGCCTTGCCTTGTCATGCTTTGCCCTTTTGACTTGCTTTGCTTTGCCCTTTTGCCTTGCCTTTCCTTGTTTTGCCGTTTTCAATTTCCTTGCATTGCCTTACTTTCATCTTTGCCTTGCCTTGACGTGTCTTCCTTATCCTTTCGCCTTGCCTTGCTTTTGCTTTCCCCTTTTGCCTTGCCTTACCTTGCCTTGCTTTGCCTCTTTGCCTTGTCTTGCCTTGCCTTCCTTTCTCCTTTTGCCCTGATTTGCCTTGCCTTTCTTTTGACCTTTTGCCTTGCCTTGCCTTGCCATGCTTTGCTCTTTTTCCTTGCCTTGCTTTGCCCTTTTGTCTTGCCTTGCCTTGCCTTGCTTTGCCATTTTCCCTTGCCTTGCTTTTCCCTTTTGCCTTGCCTTTCCTTGCTTTGGCCTTTTTCCTGGCCTTGCCATGGTTTGTCCTTTTGAGTTACCTTGCCTTGCCTTTCTTTGCCCTTTTGCCTGGCCTTGCATTGAGTTGCCCTTTTTCCTTGCCTTGCCATGCTTTGCCCTTTTGCCTTGCCTTGCTTTGACATTTTGTCTTTCCTTGAATTGCCCTTTTGCCTTACCTTGCCTTGACTTGCTATACCCTTTTTTCATGCCTTGCCTTTTCATGCTTTGCCCTTTTGCCTTGCCTTGCTTTGCCATTTTGCCTTTCCTTGAATTGCCCTTTTGCCTTACCTTGCCTTGACTTTCTATACCCTTTTTCCTTGCCTTGCCTTGTCATGCTTTGCCCTTTTGACTTGCCTTGCTTTGCCCTTTTGCCTTGCCTTGCTTTGCCCTTTTGCCTTGCTTTGCCTTGTTATGCTTTGCCCTTTTGCCTTGCCTTGCTTTGCCATTTTGCCTTTCCTTGAATTGCCCTTTTGCCTTACTTTGCCTTGACTTGCTATACCCTTTTTCCTTGCCTTGCCTTGTCATGCTTTGCCCTTTTGACTTGCCTTGCTTTGCCCTTTTGCCGTGCCTTGCTTTGCCATTTTGCCTTTCCTTGAATTGCCCTTTTGCCTTACCTTGCCTTGACTTGCTATACCCTTTTTCCTTGCCTTGCCTTGTCATGCTTTGCCCTTTTGACTTGCTTTGCTTTGCCCTTTTGCCTTGCCTTTCCTTGTTTTGCCGTTTTCAATTTCCTTGCATTGCCTTACTTTCATCTTTGCCTTGCCTTGACGTGTCTTCCTTATCCTTTCGCCTTGCCTTGCTTTTGCTTTCCCCTTTTGCCTTGCCTTACCTTGCCTTGCTTTGCCTCTTTGCCTTGTCTTGCCTTGCCTTCCTTTCTCCTTTTGCCCTGATTTGCCTTGCCTTTCTTTTGACCTTTTGCCTTGCCTTGCCTTGCCATGCTTTGCTCTTTTTCCTTGCCTTGCTTTGCCCTTTTGTCTTGCCTTGCCTTGCCTTGCTTTGCCATTTTCCCTTGCCTTGCTTTTCCCTTTTGCCTTGCCTTTCCTTGCTTTGGCCTTTTTCCTGGCCTTGCCATGGTTTGTCCTTTTGAGTTACCTTGCCTTGCCTTTCTTTGCCCTTTTGCCTGGCCTTGCATTGATTTGCCCTTTTTCCTTGCCTTGCCATGCTTTGCCCTTTTGCCTTGCCTTGCTTTGCCATTTTGTCTTTCCTTGAATTGCCCTTTTGCCTTACCTTGCCTTGACTTTCTATACCCTTTTTCCTTGCCTTGCCTTGTCATGCTTTGCCCTTTTGACTTGCCTTGCTTTGCCCTTTTGCCTTGCCTTGCTTTGCCCTTTTGCCTTGCTTTGCCTTGTTATGCTTTGCCCTTTTGCCTTGCCTTGCTTTGCCATTTTGCCTTTCCTTGAATTGCCCTTTTGCCTTACTTTGCCTTGACTTGCTATACCCTTTTTCCTTGCCTTGCCTTGTCATGCTTTGCCCTTTTGACTTGCCTTGCTTTGCCCTTTTGCCTTGCCTTGCTTTGCCATTTTGCCTTTCCTTGAATTGCCCTTTTGCCTTACCTTGCCTTGACTTGCTATACCCTTTTTCCTTGCCTTGCCTTGTCATGCTTTGCCCTTTTGACTTGCTTTGCTTTGTCCTTTTGCCTTGCCTTGCTTTGCCATTTTGCCTTTCCTTGAATTGCCCTTTTGCCTTACCTTGCCTTGACTTGCTATAGCCTTTTTCCTTGCCTTGCCTTGTCATGCTTTGCCCTTTTGACTTTCCTTGCTTTGCCCTTTTGCCTTGTCTTGCTTTGCCCTTTTGCCTTGCTTTGCCTTGTTATGCTTTCCCTTTTGCCTTGTCTTGCTTTGCCATTTTGCTTTTCCTTGTATTGCCCTTTTGCCTTACCTTGCCTTGACATGCTTTACCCTTTTGCCTTGCCTTGCCTTTTCATGCTTTGCCCTTTTGCATTGCCTTGCCTTGTCATGCTTTGCCCTTTTGACTTGCTTTGCTTTGCCCTTTTGCCCTGCCTTTCCTTGTTTTGCCGTTTTCAATTTCCTTGCATTGCCTTACTTTCATCTTTGCCTTGCCTTGACGTGTCTTCCTTATCCTTTCGCCTTGCCTTGCTTTGCTTTCCCCTTTTGCCTTGCCTTACCTTGCCTTGCTTTGCCTCTTTGCCTTGTCTTGCCTTGCCTTCCTTTCTCCTTTTGCCCTGATTTGCCTTGCCTTTCTTTTGCCCTTTTGTCTTGCCTTGCCTTGCCTTGCTTTGCCATTTTCCCTTGCCTTGCTTTTCCCTTTTGCCTTGCCTTTCCTTGCTTTGGCCTTTTTCCTGGCCTTGCCATGGTTTGTCCTTTTGAGTTACCTTGCCTTGCCTTTCTTTGCCCTTTTGCCTGGCCTTGCTTTGAGTTGCCCTTTTTCCTTGCCTTGCCATGCTTTGCCCTTTTGCCTTGCCTTGCTTTGCCATTTTGTCTTTCCTTGAATTGCCCTTTTGCCTTACCTTGCCTTGACTTTCTATACCCTTTTTCCTTGCCTTGCCTTGTCATGCTTTGCCCTTTTGACTTGTCTTGCTTTGCCCTATTGTCTTGCTTTGCCTTGTTATGCTTTGCCCTTTTGCCTTGTCTTGCTTTGCCATTTTGCCTTTCCTTGCATTGCCCTTTTGCCTTGCCTTGCCTTGTCATGCTTTGCCCTTTTGCCTTGCCTTGCCTTGTCATGCTTTGCCCTTTTGACTTGCCTTTCCTTGTTTTGCCGTTTTGAATTGCCTTGCATTGCCTTGCTTTCATCTTTGCCTTGCCTTGACGTGTCTTCCTTATCCTTTTGCCTTGCCTTGCTTTGCTTTCTCCTTTTCCCTTGCCTTTCCTTGCCTTGCTTTACCCTTTTGCCTTCCCTTGCCTTTGCCTTTCCATGCCTTGCTTTGCCCCTTTGCCTTACCTTGCCTTGCTATGCCCTTTTGCCTTGCCTTGCTTTGTCTCTTTGCCTTGTCTTGCCTTGCCTTCCTTTCTCCTTTTGCCCTGATTTGCCTTGCCTTTCTTTTGACCTTTTGCCTTGCCTTGTCTTGCTATGCTTTGCTCTTTTTCCTTGCCTTGCTTTGCCCTTTTGTCTTTCCTTGCCTTGCCTTGCTTTGCCATTTTCCCTTGCCTTGCTTTCCCCTTTTGCCTTGCCTTTCCTTGCTTTGGCCTTTTTCCTGGCCTTGCCATGGTTTGTCCTTTTGACTTACCTTGCCTTGCCTTTCTTTGCACTTTTGCCTGGCCTTGCTTTGCCCTTTTGCCTTGCCTTGCTTTGCCATTTTGCCTTTCCTTGAATTGCCCTTTTGCCTTACCTTGCCTTGACTTGCTATACCCTTTTTCCTTGCCTTGCCTTGTCATGCTTTGCCCTTTTGACTTGCCTTGCTTTGCCCTTTTGCCTTGCTTTGCCTTGTTATGCTTTGCCCTTTTGCCTTGCCTTGCTTTGCCATTTTGCCTTTCCTTGAATTGCCCTTTTGCCTTACTTTGCCTTGACTTGCTATACCCTTTTTCCTTGCCTTGCCTTGTCATGCTTTGCCCTTTTGACTTGCCTTGCTTTGCCCTTTTGCCGTGCCTTGCTTTGCCATTTTACCTATCCTTGAATTGCCCTTTTGCCTTACCTTGCCTTGACTTGCTATACCCTTTTTCCTTGCCTTGCCTTGTCATGCTTTGCCCTTTTGACTTGCTTTGCTTTGCCCTTTTGCCTTGCCTTTCCTTGTTTTGCCGTTTTCAATTTCCTTGCATTGCCTTACTTTCATCTTTGCCTTGCCTTGACGTGTCTTCCTTATCCTTTCGCCTTGCCTTGCTTTTGCTTTCCCCTTTTGCCTTGCCTTACCTTGCCTTGCTTTGCCTCTTTGCCTTGTCTTGCCTTGCCTTCCTTTCTCCTTTTGCCCTGATTTGCCTTGCCTTTCTTTTGACCTTTTGCCTTGCCTTGCCTTGCCATGCTTTGCTCTTTTTCCTTGCCTTGCTTTGCCCTTTTGTCTTGCCTTGCCTTGCCTTGCTTTGCCATTTTCCCTTGCCTTGCTTTTCCCTTTTGCCTTGCCTTTCCTTGCTTTGGCCTTTTTCCTGGCCTTGCCATGGTTTGTCCTTTTGAGTTACCTTGCCTTGCCTTTCTTTGCCCTTTTGCCTGGCCTTGCATTGATTTGCCCTTTTTCCTTGCCTTGCCATGCTTTGCCCTTTTGCCTTGCCTTGCTTTGCCATTTTGTCTTTCCTTGAATTGCCCTTTTGCCTTACCTTGCCTTGACTTTCTATACCCTTTTTCCTTGCCTTGCCTTGTCATGCTTTGCCCTTTTGACTTGCCTTGCTTTGCCCTTTTGCCTTGCCTTGCTTTGCCCTTTTGCCTTGCTTTGCCTTGTTATGCTTTGCCCTTTTGCCTTGCCTTGCTTTGCCATTTTGCCTTTCCTTGAATTGCCCTTTTGCCTTACTTTGCCTTGACTTGCTATACCCTTTTTCCTTGCCTTGCCTTGTCATGCTTTGCCCTTTTGACTTGCCTTGCTTTGCCCTTTTGCCTTGCCTTGCTTTGCCATTTTGCCTTTCCTTGAATTGCCCTTTTGCCTTACCTTGCCTTGACTTGCTATACCCTTTTTCCTTGCCTTGCCTTGTCATGCTTTGCCCTTTTGACTTGCTTTGCTTTGTCCTTTTGCCTTGCCTTGCTTTGCCATTTTGCCTTTCCTTGAATTGCCCTTTTGCCTTACCTTGCCTTGACTTGCTATAGCCTTTTTCCTTGCCTTGCCTTGTCATGCTTTGCCCTTTTGACTTTCCTTGCTTTGCCCTTTTGCCTTGTCTTGCTTTGCCCTTTTGCCTTGCTTTGCCTTGTTATGCTTTCCCTTTTGCCTTGTCTTGCTTTGCCATTTTGCTTTTCCTTGTATTGCCCTTTTGCCTTACCTTGCCTTGACATGCTTTACCCTTTTGCCTTGCCTTGCCTTTTCATGCTTTGCCCTTTTGCATTGCCTTGCCTTGTCATGCTTTGCCCTTTTGACTTGCTTTGCTTTGCCCTTTTGCCCTGCCTTTCCTTGTTTTGCCGTTTTCAATTTCCTTGCATTGCCTTACTTTCATCTTTGCCTTGCCTTGACGTGTCTTCCTTATCCTTTCGCCTTGCCTTGCTTTGCTTTCCCCTTTTGCCTTGCCTTACCTTGCCTTGCTTTGCCTCTTTGCCTTGTCTTGCCTTGCCTTCCTTTCTCCTTTTGCCCTGATTTGCCTTGCCTTTCTTTTGCCCTTTTGTCTTGCCTTGCCTTGCCTTGCTTTGCCATTTTCCCTTGCCTTGCTTTTCCCTTTTGCCTTGCCTTTCCTTGCTTTGGCCTTTTTCCTGGCCTTGCCATGGTTTGTCCTTTTGAGTTACCTTGCCTTGCCTTTCTTTGCCCTTTTGCCTGGCCTTGCTTTGAGTTGCCCTTTTTCCTTGCCTTGCCATGCTTTGCCCTTTTGCCTTGCCTTGCTTTGACATTTTGTCTTTCCTTGAATTGCCCTTTTGCCTTACCTTGCCTTGACTTTCTATACCCTTTTTCCTTGCCTTGCCTTGTCATGCTTTGCCCTTTTGACTTGCCTTGCTTTGCCCTATTGTCTTGCTTTGCCTTGTTATGCTTTGCCCTTTTGCCTTGTCTTGCTTTGCCATTTTGCCTTTCCTTGCATTGCCCTTTTGCCTTGCCTTGCCTTGTCATGCTTTGCCCTTTTGCCTTGCCTTGCCTTGTCATGCTTTGCCCTTTTGCCTTGCCTTTCCTTGTTTTGCCGTTTTGAATTGCCTTGCATTGCCTTGCTTTCATCTTTGCCTTGCCTTGACGTGTCTTCCTTATCCTTTTGCCTTGCCTTGCTTTGCTTTCTCCTTTTCCCTTGCCTTTCCTTGCCTTGCTTTACCCTTTTGCCTTCCCTTGCCTTTGCCTTTCCATGCCTTGCTTTGCCCCTTTGCCTTACCTTGCCTTGCTATGCCCTTTTGCCTTGCCTTGCTTTGTCTCTTTGCCTTGTCTTGCCTTGCCTTCCTTTCTCCTTTTGCCCTGATTTGCCTTGCCTTTCTTTTGACCTTTTGCCTTGCCTTGTCTTGCCATGCTTTGCTCTTTTTCCTTGCCTTGCTTTGCCCTTTTGTCTTTCCTTGCCTTGCCTTGCTTTGCCATTTTCCCTTGCCTTGCTTTCCCCTTTTGCCTTGCCTTTCCTTGCTTTGGCCTTTTTCCTGGCCTTGCCATGGTTTGTCCTTTTGACTTACCTTGCCTTGCCTTTCTTTGCACTTTTGCCTGGCCTTGCTTTGCCCTTTTGCCTTGCCTTGCTTTGCCATTTTGCCTTTCCTTGAATTGCCCTTTTGCCTTACCTTGCCTTGACTTGCTATACCCTTTTTCCTTGCCTTGCCTTGTCATGCTTTGCCCTTTTGACTTGCCTTGCTTTGCCCTTTTGCCTTGCTTTGCCTTGTTATGCTTTGCCCTTTTGCCTTGCCTTGCTTTGCCATTTTGCCTTTCCTTGAATTGCCCTTTTGCCTTACTTTGCCTTGACTTGCTATACCCTTTTTCCTTGCCTTGCCTTGTCATGCTTTGCCCTTTTGACTTGCCTTGCTTTGCCCTTTTGCCGTGCCTTGCTTTGCCATTTTGCCTTTCCTTGAATTGCCCTTTTGCCTTACCTTGCCTTGACTTGCTATACCCTTTTTCCTTGCCTTGCCTTGTCATGCTTTGCCCTTTTGACTTGCTTTGCTTTGCCCTTTTGCCTTGCCTTTCCTTGTTTTGCCGTTTTCAATTTCCTTGCATTGCCTTACTTTCATCTTTGCCTTGCCTTGACGTGTCTTCCTTATCCTTTCGCCTTGCCTTGCTTTTGTTTTCCCCTTTTGCCTTGCCTTACCTTGCCTTGCTTTGCCTCTTTGCCTTGTCTTGTCTTGCCTTCCTTTCTCCTTTTGCCCTGATTTGCCTTGCCTTTCTTTTGACCTTTTGCCTTGCCTTGCCTTGCCATGCTTTGCTCTTTTTCCTTGCCTTGCTTTGCCCTTTTGTCTTGCCTTGCCTTGCCTTGCTTTGCCATTTTCCCTTGCCTTGCTTTTCCCTTTTGCCTTGCCTTTCCTTGCTTTGGCCTTTTTCCTGGCCTTGCCATGGTTTGTCCTTTTGAGTTACCTTGCCTTGCCTTTCTTTGCCCTTTTGCCTGGCCTTGCATTGAGTTGCCCTTTTTCCTTGCCTTGCCATGCTTTGCCCTTTTGCCTTGCCTTGCTTTGCCATTTTGTCTTTCCTTGAATTGCCCTTTTGCCTTACCTTGCCTTGACTTTCTATACCCTTTTTCCTTGCCTTGCCTTGTCATGCTTTGCCCTTTTGACTTGCCTTGCTTTGCCCTTTTGCCTTGCCTTGCTTTGCCCTTTTGCCTTGCTTTGCCTTGTTATGCTTTGCCCTTTTGCCTTGCCTTGCTTTGCCATTTTGCCTTTCCTTGAATTGCCCTTTTGCCTTACTTTGCCTTGACTTGCTATACCCTTTTTCCTTGCCTTGCCTTGTCATGCTTTGCCCTTTTGACTTGCCTTGCTTTGCCCTTTTGCCTTGCCTTGCTTTGCCATTTTGCCTTTCCTTGAATTGCCCTTTTGCCTTACCTTGCCTTGACTTGCTATACCCTTTTTCCTTGCCTTGCCTTGTCATGCTTTGCCCTTTTGACTTGCTTTGCTTTGTCCTTTTGCCTTGCCTTGCTTTGCCATTTTGCCTTTCCTTGAATTGCCCTTTTGCCTTACCTTGCCTTGACTTGCTATAGCCTTTTTCCTTGCCTTGCCTTGTCATGCTTTGCCCTTTTGACTTTCCTTGCTTTGCCCTTTTGCCTTGTCTTGCTTTGCCCTTTTGCCTTGCTTTGCCTTGTTATGCTTTCCCTTTTGCCTTGTCTTGCTTTGCCATTTTGCTTTTCCTTGTATTGCCCTTTTGCCTTACCTTGCCTTGACATGCTTTACCCTTTTGCCTTGCCTTGCCTTTTCATGCTTTGCCCTTTTGCATTGCCTTGCCTTGTCATGCTTTGCCCTTTTGACTTGCTTTGCTTTGCCCTTTTGCCCTGCCTTTCCTTGTTTTGCCGTTTTCAATTTCCTTGCATTGCCTTACTTTCATCTTTGCCTTGCCTTGACGTGTCTTCCTTATCCTTTCGCCTTGCCTTGCTTTGCTTTCCCCTTTTGCCTTGCCTTACCTTGCCTTGCTTTGCCTCTTTGCCTTGTCTTGCCTTGCCTTCCTTTCTCCTTTTGCCCTGATTTGCCTTGCCTTTCTTTTGCCCTTTTGTCTTGCCTTGCCTTGCCTTGCTTTGCCATTTTCCCTTGCCTTGCTTTTCCCTTTTGCCTTGCCTTTCCTTGCTTTGGCCTTTTTCCTGGCCTTGCCATGGTTTGTCCTTTTGAGTTACCTTGCCTTGCCTTTCTTTGCCCTTTTGCCTGGCCTTGCTTTGAGTTGCCCTTTTTCCTTGCCTTGCCATGCTTTGCCCTTTTGCCTTGCCTTGCTTTGCCATTTTGTCTTTCCTTGAATTGCCCTTTTGCCTTACCTTGCCTTGACTTTCTATACCCTTTTTCCTTGCCTTGCCTTGTCATGCTTTGCCCTTTTGACTTGCCTTGCTTTGCCCTATTGTCTTGCTTTGCCTTGTTATGCTTTGCCCTTTTGCCTTGTCTTGCTTTGCCATTTTGCCTTTCCTTGCATTGCCCTTTTGCCTTGCCTTGCCTTGTCATGCTTTGCCCTTTTGCCTTGCCTTGCCTTGTCATGCTTTGCCCTTTTGCCTTGCCTTTCCTTGTTTTGCCGTTTTGAATTGCCTTGCATTGCCTTGCTTTCATCTTTGCCTTGCCTTGACGTGTCTTCCTTATCCTTTTGCCTTGCCTTGCTTTGCTTTCTCCTTTTCCCTTGCCTTTCCTTGCCTTGCTTTACCCTTTTGCCTTCCCTTGCCTTTGCCTTTCCATGCCTTGCTTTGCCCCTTTGCCTTACCTTGCCTTGCTATGCCCTTTTGCCTTGCCTTGCTTTGTCTCTTTGCCTTGTCTTGCCTTGCCTTCCTTTCTCCTTTTGCCCTGATTTGCCTTGCCTTTCTTTTGACCTTTTGCCTTGCCTTGTCTTGCCATGCTTTGCTCTTTTTCCTTGCCTTGCTTTGCCCTTTTGTCTTTCCTTGCCTTGCCTTGCTTTGCCATTTTCCCTTGCCTTGCTTTCCCCTTTTGCCTTGCCTTTCCTTGCTTTGGCCTTTTTCCTGGCCTTGCCATGGTTTGTCCTTTTGACTTACCTTGCCTTGCCTTTCTTTGCACTTTTGCCTGGCCTTGCTTTGCCCTTTTGCCTTGCCTTGCTTTGCCATTTTGCCTTTCCTTGAATTGCCCTTTTGCCTTACCTTGCCTTGACTTGCTATACCCTTTTTCCTTGCCTTGCCTTGTCATGCTTTGCCCTTTTGACTTGCCTTGCTTTGCCCTTTTGCCTTGCCTTGCTTTGCCCTTTTGCCTTGCTTTGCCTTGTTATGCTTTGCCCTTTTGCCTTGCCTTGCTTTGCCATTTTGCCTTTCCTTGAATTGCCCTTTTGCCTTACCTTGCCTTGACTTGCTATACCCTTTTTCCTTGCCTTGCCTTGTCATGCTTTGCCCTTTTGACTTGCCTTGCTTTGCCCTTTTGCCTTGCCTTGCTTTGCCCTTTTGCCTTGCTTTGCCTTGTTATGCTTTGCCCTTTTGCCTTGCCTTGCTTTGCCATTTTGCCTTTCCTTGAATTGCCCTTTTGCCTTACCTTGCCTTGACTTGCTATACCCTTTTTCCTTGCCTTGCCTTGTCATGCTTTGCCCTTTTGACTTGCCTTGCTTTGCCCTTTTGCCTTGCCTTGCTTTGCCCTTTTGCCTTGCTTTGCCTTGTTATGCTTTGCCCTTTTGCCTTGCCTTGCTTTGCCATTTTGCCTTTCCTTGAATTGCCCTTTTGCCTTACCTTGCCTTGACTTGCTATACCCTTTTTCCTTGCCTTGCCTTGTCATGCTTTGCCCTTTTGACTTGCCTTGCTTTGCCCTTTTGCCTTGCCTTGCTTTGCCCTTTTGCCTTGCTTTGCCTTGTTATGCTTTGCCCTTTTGCCTTGCCTTGCTTTGCCATTTTGCCTTTCCTTGAATTGCCCTTTTGCCTTACTTTGCCTTGACTTGCTATACCCTTTTTCCTTGCCTTGCCTTGTCATACTTTGCCATTTTGACTTGCTTTGCTTTGCCCTTTTGCCTTGCCTTGCTTTGCCATTTTGCCTTTCCTTGAATTGCCCTTTTGCCTTACCTTGCCTTGACTTGCTATACCCTTTTTCCTTGCCTTGCCTTGTCATGCTTTGCCCTTTTGACTTGTTTTGCTTTGTCCTTTTGCCTTGCCTTGCTTTGCCATTTTGCCTTTCCTTGAATTGCCCTTTTGCCTTACCTTGCCTTGACTTGCTATACCCTTTTTCCTTGCCTTGCCTTGTCATGCTTTGCCCTTTTGACTTTCCTTGCTTTGCCCTTTTGCCTTGCCTTGCTTTGCTCTTCTGCCTTGCTTTGCCTTGTTATGCTTTCCCTTTTGCCTTGTCTTGCTTTGCCATTTTGCTTTTCCTTGCATTGCCCTTTTGCCTTACCTTGCCTTGACATGCTTTACCCTTTTGCCTTGCCTTGCCTTTTCATGCTTTGCCCTTTTGCATTGCCTTGCCTTGTCATGCTTTGCCCTTTTGACTTGCTTTGCTTTGCCCTTTTGCCTTGCCTTTCCTTGTTTTGCCGTTTTCAATTTCCTTGCATTGCCTTACTTTCATCTTTGCCTTGCCTTGACGTGTCTTCCTTATCCTTTCGCCTTGCCTTGCTTTTGCTTTCCCCTTTTGCCTTGCCTTACCTTGCCTTGCTTTGCCTCTTTGCCTTGTCTTGCCTTGCCTTCCTTTCTCCTTTTGCCCTGATTTGCCTTGCCTTTCTTTTGACCTTTTGCCTTGCCTTGCCTTGCCATGCTTTGCTCTTTTTCCTTGCCTTGCTTTGCCCTTTTGTCTTGCCTTGCCTTGCCTTGCTTTGCCATTTTCCCTTGCCTTGCTTTTCCCTTTTGCCTTGCCTTTCCTTGCTTTGGCCTTTTTCCTGGCCTTGCCATGGTTTGTCCTTTTGAGTTACCTTGCCTTGCCTTTCTTTGCCCTTTTGCCTGGCCTTGCATTGAGTTGCCCTTTTTCCTTGCCTTGCCATGCTTTGCCCTTTTGCCTTGCCTTGCTTTGCCATTTTGTCTTTCCTTGAATTGCCCTTTTGCCTTACCTTGCCTTGACTTACTATACCCTTTTTCCTTGCCTTGCCTTTTCATGCTTTGCCTTTTGATTTGCCTTTCTTTGCCCTTTTGCCTTGCTTTGCCTTGTTATGCTTTGCCCTTTTGCCTTGTCTTGCTTTGCCATTTTGCCTTTCCTTGCATTGCCCTTTTGCCTTACCTTGCCTTGTCATGCTTTGCCCTTTTGACTTGCTTTGCTTTGCCCTTTTGCCTTGCCTTTCCTTGTTTTGCCGTTTTGAATTGCCTTGCATTGCCTTACTTTCATCTTTGCCTTGCCTTGACGTGTCTTCCTTATCATTTTGCCTTGCCTTGCTTTGCTTTCCCCTTTTGCCTTGCCTTTCCTTGCCTTGCTTTACCCTTTTGCCTTCCTTTGCCTTGCCTTTCCATGCCTTCCTTTGACCCTTTGCCTTGCCTTGCTTTGACTCTTTGCCTTGACTTGCCTTGCCTTCCTTTCTCCTTTTGCCCTGATTTGCCTTGCCTTTCTTTTGACCTTTTGCCTTGCCTTGCCTTGCCATGCTTTGCTCTTTTTCCTTGCCTTGCTTTGCCCTTTTGTCTTGCCTTACATTGCCTTGCTTTGCCATTTTCCCTTGCCTTGCTTTCCCCTTTTGCCTTGCCTTTCCTTGCTTTGGCCTTTTTCCTGGCCTTGCCATGGTTTGTCCTTTTGACTTACCTTGCCTTTCCTTTCTTTGCACTTTTGCCCGGCCTTGCATTGAGTTGCCCTTTTTCCTTGCCTTGCCATGCTTTGCCCTTTTGCCTTGCCTTGCTTTGCCCTTTTGCCTTGCTTTGCCTTGTTATGCTTTGCCCTTTTGCCTTGCCTTGCTTTGCCATTTTGCCTTTCCTTGAATTGCCCTTTTGCCTTACCTTGCCTTGACTTGCTATAGCCTTTTTCCTTGCCTTGCCTTGTCATACTTTGCCATTTTGACTTGCTTTGCTTTGCCCTTTTGCCTTGCCTTGCTTTGCCATTTTGCCTTTCCTTGAATTGCCCTTTTGCCTTACCTTGCCTTGACTTGCTATACCCTTTTTCCTTGCCTTGCCTTGTCATGCTTTGCCCTTTTGACTTGCCTTGCTTTGCCGTTTTGCCTTGCTTTGCCTTGTTATGCTTTGCCCTTTTGCCTTGTCTTGCTTTGCCATTTTGCCTTTCCTTGCATTGCCCTTTTGCCTTACCTTGCCTTGTCATGCTTTGCCCTTTTGCCTTGCCTTGCCTTGTCATGCTTTGCCCTTTTGACTTGCTTTGCTTTGCCCTTTTGCCTTGCCTTTCCTTGTTTTGCCGTTTTGAATTGCCTTGCATTGCCTTGCTTTCATCTTTGCCTTGCCTTGACGTGTCTTCCTTATCCTTTTGCCTTGCCTTGCTTTGCTTTCTCCTTTTCCCTTGCCTTTCCTTGCCTTGCTTTACCCTTTTGCCTTCCCTTGCCTTTGCCTTTCCATGCCTTGCTTTGCCCCTTTGCCTTACCTTGCCTTGCTATGCCCTTTTGCCTTGCCTTGCTTTGTCTCTTTGCCTTGTCTTGCCTTGCCTTCCTTTCTCCTTTTGCCCTGATTTGCCTTGCCTTTCTTTTGACCTTTTGCCTTGCCTTGCCTTGCCATGCTTTGCTCTTTTTCCTTGCCTTGCTTTGCCCTTTTGTCTTTCCTTGCCTTGCCTTGCTTTGCCATTTTCCCTTGCCTTGCTTTCCCCTTTTGCCTTGCCTTTCCTTGCTTTGGCCTTTTTCCTGGCCTTGCCATGGTTTGTCCTTTTGACTTACCTTGCCTTGCCTTTCTTTGCACTTTTGCCTGGCCTTGCTTTGCCCTTTTGCCTTGCCTTGCTTTGCCATTTTGCCTTTCCTTGAATTGCCCTTTTGCCTTACCTTGCCTTGACTTGCTATACCCTTTTTCCTTGCCTTGCCTTGTCATGCTTTGCCCTTTTGACTTGCCTTGCTTTGCCCTTTTGCCTTGCCTTGCTTTGCCCTTTTGCCTTGCTTTGCCTTGTTATGCTTTGCCCTTTTGCCTTGCCTTGCTTTGCCATTTGCCTTTCCTTGAATTGCCCTTTTGCCTTACCTTGCCTTGACTTGCTATACCCTTTTTCCTTGCCTTGCCTTGTCATACTTTGCCATTTTGACTTGCTTTGCTTTGCCCTTTTGCCTTGCCTTGCTTTGCCATTTTGCCTTTCCTTGAATTGCCCTTTTGCCTTACCTTGCCTTGACTTGCTATACCCTTTTTCCTTGCCTTGCCTTGTCATGCTTTGCCCTTTTGACTTGCTTTGCTTTGCCCTTTTGCCTTGCCTTGCTTTGCCATTTTGCCTTTCCTTGAATTGCCCTTTTGCCTTACCTTGCCTTGACTTGCTATTCCCTTTTTCCTTGCCTTGCCTTGTCATGCTTTGCCCTTTTGACTTTCCTTGCTTTACCCTTTTGCCTTGTCTTGCTTTGCCCTTTTTCCTTGCTTTGCCTTGTTATGCTTTCCCTTTTGCCTTGTCTTGCTTTGCCATTTTGCTTTTCCTTGCATTGCCCTTTTGCCTTACCTTGCCTTGACATGCTTTACCCTTTTGCCTTGCCTTGCCTTTTCATGCTTTGCCCTTTTGCATTGCCTTGCCTTGTCATGCTTTGCCCTTTTGACTTGCTTTGCTTTGCCCATTTTGCCTTGCCTTTCCTTGTTTTGCCGTTTTCAATTTCCTTGCATTGCCTTACTTTCATCTTTGCCTTGCCTTGACGTGTCTTCCTTATCCTTTCGCCTTGCCTTGCTTTGCTTTCCCCTTTTGCCTTGCCTTACCTTGCCTTGCTTTGCCTCTTTGCCTTGTCTTGCCTTGCCTTCCTTTCTCCTTTTGCCCTGATTTGCCTTGCCTTTCTTTTGCCCTTTTGTCTTGCCTTGCCTTGCCTTGCTTTGCCATTTTCCCTTGCCTTGCTTTTCCCTTTTGCCTTGCCTTTCCTTGCTTTGGCCTTTTTCCTGGCCTTGCCATGGTTTGTCCTTTTGACTTACCTTGCCTTGCCTTTCTTTGCCCTTTTGCCTGGCCTTGCATTGAGTTGCCCTTTTTCCTTGCCTTGCCATGCTTTGCCCTTTTGCCTTGCCTTGCTTTGCCATTTTGTCTTTCCTTGAATTGCCCTTTTGCCTTACCTTGCCTTGACTTGCTATACCCTTTTTTCATGCCTTGCCTTTTCATGCTTTGCCCTTTTGCCTTGCCTTGCTTTGCCATTTTGCCTTTCCTTGAATTGCCCTTTTGCCTTACCTTGCCTTGACTTTCTATACCCTTTTTCCTTGCCTTGCCTTGTCATGCTTTGCCCTTTTGACTTGCCTTGCTTTGCCCTTTTGTCTTGCTTTGCCTTGTTATGCTTTGCCCTTTTGCCTTGTCTTGCTTTGCCATTTTGCCTTTCCTTGAATTGCCCTTTTGCCTTACCTTGCCTTGACTTTCTATACCCTTTTTCCTTGCCTTGCCTTGTCATGCTTTGCCCTTTTGACTTGCCTTGCTTTGCCCTTTTGTCTTGCTTTGCCTTGTTATGCTTTGCCCTTTTGCCTTGTCTTGCTTTGCCATTTTGCCTTTCCTTGCATTGCCCTTTTGCCTTACCTTGCCTTGTCATGCTTTGCCCTTTTGCCTTGCCTTGCCTTGTCATGCTTTGCCCTTTTGCCTTGCCTTTCCTTGTTTTGCCGTTTTGAATTGCCTTGCATTGCCTTGCTTTCATCTTTGCCTTGCCTTGACGTGTCTTCCTTATCCTTTTGCCTTGCCTTGCTTTGCTTTCTCCTTTTCCCTTGCCTTTCCTTGCCTTGCTTTACCCTTTTGCCTTCCCTTGCCTTTGCCTTTCCATGCCTTGCTTTGCCCCTTTGCCTTACCTTGCCTTGCTATGCCCTTTTGCCTTGCCTTGCTTTGTCTCTTTGCCTTGTCTTGCCTTGCCTTCCTTTCTCCTTTTGCCCTGATTTGCCTTGCCTTTCTTTTGACCTTTTGCCTTGCCTTGTCTTGCCATGCTTTGCTCTTTTTCCTTGCCTTGCTTTGCCCTTTTGTCTTTCCTTGCCTTGCCTTGCTTTGCCATTTTCCCTTGCCTTGCTTTCCCCTTTTGCCTTGCCTTTCCTTGCTTTGGCCTTTTTCCTGGCCTTGCCATGGTTTGTCCTTTTGACTTACCTTGCCTTGCCTTTCTTTGCACTTTTGCCTGGCCTTGCTTTGCCCTTTTGCCTTTCCTTGCTTTGCCATTTTGCCTTTCCTTGAATTGCCCTTTTGCCTTACCTTGCCTTGACTTGCTATACCCTTTTTCCTTGCCTTGCCTTGTCATGCTTTGCCCTTTTGACTTGCCTTGCTTTGCCCTTTTGCCTTGCCTTGCTTTGCCCTTTTGCCTTGCTTTGCCTTGTTATGCTTTGCCCTTTTGCCTTGCCTTGCTTTGCCATTTTGCCTTTCCTTGAATTGCCCTTTTGCCTTACCTTGCCTTGACTTTCTATACCCTTTTCCCTTGCCTTGCCTTGTCATGCTTTGCCCTTTTGACTTGCCTTGCTTTGCCCTTTTGTCTTGCTTTGCCTTGTTATGCTTTGCCCTTTTGCCTTGTCTTGCTTTGCCATTTTGCCTTTCCTTGAATTGCCCTTTTGCCTTACCTTGCCTTGACTTTCTATACCCTTTTTCCTTGCCTTGCCTTGTCATGCTTTGCCCTTTTGACTTGCCTTGCTTTGCCCTTTTGTCTTGCTTTGCCTTGTTATGCTTTGCCCTTTTGCCTTGTCTTGCTTTGCCATTTTGCCTTTCCTTGCATTGCCCTTTTGCCTTACCTTGCCTTGTCATGCTTTGCCCTTTTGCCTTGCCTTGCCTTGTCATGCTTTGCCCTTTTGCCTTGCCTTTCCTTGTTTTGCCGTTTTGAATTGCCTTGCATTGCCTTGCTTTCATCTTTGCCTTGCCTTGACGTGTCTTCATTATCCTTTTGCCTTGCCTTGCTTTGCTTTCTCCTTTTCCCTTGCCTTTCCTTGCCTTGCTTTACCCTTTTGCCTTCCCTTGCCTTTGCCTTTCCATGCCTTGCTTTGCCCCTTTGCCTTACCTTGCCTTGCTATGCCCTTTTGCCTTGCCTTGCTTTGTCTCTTTGCCTTGTCTTGCCTTGCCTTCCTTTCTCCTTTTGCCCTGATTTGCCTTGCCTTTCTTTTGACCTTTTGCCTTGCCTTGTCTTGCCATGCTTTGCTCTTTTTCCTTGCCTTGCTTTGCCCTTTTGTCTTTCCTTGCCTTGCCTTGCTTTGCCATTTTCCCTTGCCTTGCTTTCCCCTTTTGACTTGCCTTTCCTTGCTTTGGCCTTTTTCCTGGCCTTGCCATGGTTTGTCCTTTTGACTTACCTTGCCTTGCCTTTCTTTGCACTTTTGCCTGGCCTTGCTTTGCCCTTTTGCCTTGCCTTGCTTTGCCATTTTGCCTTTCCTTGAATTGCCCTTTTGCCTTACCTTGCCTTGACTTGCTATACCCTTTTTCCTTGCCTTGCCTTGTCATGCTTTGCCCTTTTGACTTGCCTTGCTTTGCCCTTTTGCCTTGCCTTGCTTTGCCCTTTTGCCTTGCTTTGCCTTGTTATGCTTTGCCCTTTTGCCTTGCCTTGCTTTGCCATTTTGCCTTTCCTTGAATTGCCCTTTTGCCTTACCTTGCCTTGACTTGCTATACCCTTTTTCCTTGCCTTGCATTGTCATGCTTTGCCCTTTTGACTTGCCTTGCTTTGCCCTTTTGCCTTGCCTTGCTTTGCCCTTTTGCCTTGCTTTGCCTTGTTATGCTTTGCCCTTTTGCCTTGCCTTGCTTTGCCATTTTGCCTTTCCTTGAATTGCCCTTTTGCCTTACTTTGCCTTGACTTGCTATACCCTTTTTCCTTGCCTTGCCTTGTCATACTTTGCCATTTTGACTTGCTTTGCTTTGCCCTTTTGCCTTGCCTTGCTTTGCCATTTTGCCTTTCCTTGAATTGCCCTTTTGCCTTACCTTGCCTTGACTTGCTATACCCTTTTTCCTTGCCTTGCCTTGTCATGCTTTGCCCTTTTGACTTGCTTTGCTTTGTCCTTTTGCCTTGCCTTGCTTTGCCATTTTGCCTTTCCTTGAATTGCCCTTTTGCCTTACCTTGCCTTGACTTGCTATACCCTTTTTCCTTGCCTTGCCTTGTCATGCTTTGCCCTTTTGACTTTCCTTGCTTTGCCCTTTTGCCTTGCCTTGCTTTGCCCTTCTGCCTTGCTTTGCCTTGTTATGCTTTCCCTTTTGCCTTGTCTTGCTTTGCCATTTTGCTTTTCCTTGCATTGCCCTTTTGCCTTACCTTGCCTTGACATGCTTTACCCTTTTGTCTTGCCTTGCCTTTTCATGCTTTGCCCTTTTGCATTGCCTTGCCTTGTCATGCTTTGCCCTTTTGACTTGCTTTGCTTTGCCCTTTTGCCTTGCCTTTCCTTGTTTTGCCGTTTTCAATTTCCTTGCATTGCCTTACTTTCATCTTGTCCTTGCCTTGACCTGTCTTCCTTATCCTTTCGCCTTGCCTTGCTTTGCTTTCCCCTTTTGCCTTGTTTTACCTTGCCTTGCTTTGCCTCTTTGCCTTGTCTTGCCTTGCCTTCCTTTCTCCTTTTGCCCTGATTTGCCTTGCCTTTCTTTTGACCTTTTGCCTTGCCTTGTGTTACCATGCCTTGCTCTTTTTCCTTGCCTTGCTTTGCCCTTTTGTCTTGCCTTGCCTTGCCTTGCTTTGCCATTATCCCTTGCCTTGCTTTTCCCTTTTGCCTTGCCTTTCCTTGCTTTGGCCTTTTTCCTGGCCTTGCCATGGTTTGTCCTTTTGACTTACCTTGCCTTGCCTTTCTTTGCCCTTTTGCCTGGCCTTGCATTGAGTTGCCCTTTTTCCTTGCCTTGCCATGCTTTGCCCTTTTGCCTTGCCTTGCTTTGCCATTTTGTCTTTCCTTGAATTGCCCTTTTGCCTTACCTTGCCTTGACTTGCTATACCCTTTTTCCTTGCCTTGCCTTTTCATGCTTTGCCCTTTTGACTTGCCTTGCTTTGCCCTTTTGCCTTGCTTTGCCTTGCTTTGCTTTGCCCTTTTGCCTTGTCTTGCTTTGCCATTTTGCCTTTCCTTGCATTGCCCTTTTGCCTTACCTTGCCTTGTCATGCTTTGCCCTTTTGACTTGCTTTGCTTTGCCCTTTTGCCTTGCCTTTCCTTGTTTTGCCGTTTTGAATTGCCTTGCATTGCCTTGCTTTCATCTTTGCCTTGCCTTGACGTGTCTTCCTTATCATTTTGCCTTGCCTTGCTTTGCTTTCCCCTTTTGCCTTGCCTTTCCTTGCCTTGCTTTACCCTTTTGCCTTCCTTTGCCTTGCCTTTCCATGCCTTCCTTTGACCCTTTGCCTTGCCTTGCTTTGACTCTTTGCCTTGACTTGCCTTGCCTTCCTTTCTCCTTTTGCCCTGATTTGCCTTGCCTTTCTTTTGACCTTTTGCCTTGCCTTGCCTTGCCATGCTTTGCTCTTTTTCCTTGCCTTGCTTTGCCCTTTTGTCTTGCCTTACATTGCCTTGCTTTGCCATTTTCCCTTGCCTTGCTTTCCCCTTTTGCCTTGCCTTTCCTTGCTTTGGCCTTTTTCCTGGCCTTGCCATGGTTTGTCCTTTTGACTTACCTTGCCTTTCCTTTCTTTGCACTTTTGCCCGGCCTTGCATTGAGTTGCCCTTTTTCCTTGCCTTGCCATGCTTTGCCCTTTTGCCTTGCCTTGCTTTGCCCTTTTGCCTTGCTTTGCCTTGTTATGCTTTGCCCTTTTGCCTTGCCTTGCTTTGCCATTTTGCCTTTCCTTGAATTGCCCTTTTGCCTTACCTTGCCTTGACTTGCTATAGCCTTTTTCCTTGCCTTGCCTTGTCATACTTTGCCATTTTGACTTGCTTTGCGTTGCCCTTTTGCCTTGCCTTGCTTTGCCATTTTGCCTTTCCTTGAATTGCCCTTTTGCCTTACCTTGCCTTGACTTGCTATACCCTTTTTCCTTGCCTTGCCTTGTCATGCTTTGCCCTTTTGACTTGCCTTGCTTTGCCGTTTTGCCTTGCTTTGCCTTGTTATGCTTTGCCCTTTTGCCTTGTCTTGCTTTGCCATTTTGCCTTTCCTTGCATTGCCCTTTTGCCTTACCTTGCCTTGTCATGCTTTGCCCTTTTGCCTTGCCTTGCCTTGTCATGCTTTGCCCTTTTGACTTGCTTTGCTTTGCCCTTTTGCCTTGCCTTTCCTTGTTTTGCCGTTTTGAATTGCCTTGCATTGCCTTGCTTTCATCTTTGCCTTGCCTTGACGTGTCTTCATTATCCTTTTGCCTTTCCTTGCTTTGCTTTCTCCTTTTCCCTTGCCTTTCCTTGCCTTGCTTTACCCTTTTGCCTTCCCTTGCCTTTGCCTTTCCATGCCTTGCTTTGCCCCTTTGCCTTACCTTGCCTTGCTATGCCCTTTTGCCTTGCCTTGCTTTGTCTCTTTGCCTTGTCTTGCCTTGCCTTCCTTTCTCCTTTTGCCCTGATTTGCCTTGCCTTTCTTTTGACCTTTTGCCTTGCCTTGCCTTGCCATGCTTTGCTCTTTTTCCTTGCCTTGCTTTGCCCTTTTGTCTTTCCTTGCCTTGCCTTGCTTTGCCATTTTCCCTTGCCTTGCTTTCCCCTTTTGCCTTGCCTTTCCTTGCTTTGGCCTTTTTCCTGGCCTTGCCATGGTTTGTCCTTTTGACTTACCTTGCCTTGCCTTTCTTTGCACTTTTGCCTGGCCTTGCTTTGCCCTTTTGCCTTGCCTTGCTTTGCCATTTTGCCTTTCCTTGAATTGCCCTTTTGCCTTACCTTGCCTTGACTTGCTATACCCTTTTTCCTTGCCTTGCCTTGTCATGCTTTGCCCTTTTGACTTGCCTTGCTTTGCCCTTTTGCCTTGCCTTGCTTTGCCCTTTTGCCTTGCTTTGCCTTGTTATGCTTTGCCCTTTTGCCTTGCCTTGCTTTGCCATTTGCCTTTCCTTGAATTGCCCTTTTGCCTTACCTTGCCTTGACTTGCTATACCCTTTTTCCTTGCCTTGCCTTGTCATACTTTGCCATTTTGACTTGCTTTGCTTTGCCCTTTTGCCTTGCCTTGCTTTGCCATTTTGCCTTTCCTTGAATTGCCCTTTTGCCTTACCTTGCCTTGACTTGCTATACCCTTTTTCCTTGCCTTGCCTTGTCATGCTTTGCCCTTTTGACTTGCTTTGCTTTGCCCTTTTGCCTTGCCTTGCTTTGCCATTTTGCCTTTCCTTGAATTGCCCTTTTGCCTTACCTTGCCTTGACTTGCTATTCCCTTTTTCCTTGCCTTGCCTTGTCATGCTTTGCCCTTTTGACTTTCCTTGCTTTACCCTTTTGCCTTGTCTTGCTTTGCCCTTTTGCCTTGCTTTGCCTTGTTATGCTTTCCCTTTTGCCTTGTCTTGCTTTGCCATTTTGCTTTTCCTTGCATTGCCCTTTTGCCTTACCTTGCCTTGACATGCTTTACCCTTTTGCCTTGCCTTGCCTTTTCATGCTTTGCCCTTTTGCATTGCCTTGCCTTGTCATGCTTTGCCCTTTTGACTTGCTTTGCTTTGCCCATTTTGCCTTGCCTTTCCTTGTTTTGCCGTTTTCAATTTCCTTGCATTGCCTTACTTTCATCTTTGCCTTGCCTTGACGTGTCTTCCTTATCCTTTCGCCTTGCCTTGCTTTGCTTTCCCCTTTTGCCTTGCCTTACCTTGCCTTGCTTTGCCTCTTTGCCTTGTCTTGCCTTGCCTTCCTTTCTCCTTTTGCCCTGATTTGCCTTGCCTTTCTTTTGCCCTTTTGTCTTGCCTTGCCTTGCCTTGCTTTGCCATTTTCCCTTGCCTTGCTTTTTCCTTTTGCCTTGCCTTTCCTTGCTTTGGCCTTTTTCCTGGCCTTGCCATGGTTTGTCCTTTTGACTTACCTTGCCTTGCCTTTCTTTGCCCTTTTGCCTGGCCTTGCATTGAGTTGCCCTTTTTCCTTGCCTTGCCATGCTTTGCCCTTTTGCCTTGCCTTGCTTTGCCATTTTGTCTTTCCTTGAATTGCCCTTTTGCCTTACCTTGCCTTGACTTGCTATACCCTTTTTTCATGCCTTGCCTTTTCATGCTTTGCCCTTTTGCCTTGCCTTGCTTTGCCATTTTGCCTTTCCTTGAATTGCCCTTTTGCCTTACCTTGCCTTGACTTTCTATACCCTTTTTCCTTGCCTTGCCTTGTCATGCTTTGCCCTTTTGACTTGCCTTGCTTTGCCCTTTTGTCTTGCTTTGCCTTGTTATGCTTTGCCCTTTTGCCTTGTCTTGCTTTGCCATTTTGCCTTTCCTTGAATTGCCCTTTTGCCTTACCTTGCCTTGACTTTCTATACCCTTTTTCCTTGCCTTGCCTTGTCATGCTTTGCCCTTTTGACTTGCCTTGCTTTGCCCTTTTGTCTTGCTTTGCCTTGTTATGCTTTGCCCTTTTGCCTTGTCTTGCTTTGCCATTTTACCTTTCCTTGCATTGCCCTTTTGCCTTACCTTGCCTTGTCATGCTTTGCCCTTTTGCCTTGCCTTGCCTTGTCATGCTTTGCCCTTTTGCCTTGCCTTTCCTTGTTTTGCCGTTTTGAATTGCCTTGCATTGCCTTGCTTTCATCTTTGCCTTGCCTTGACGTGTCTTCCTTATCCTTTTGCCTTGCCTTGCTTTGCTTTCTCCTTTTCCCTTGCCTTTCCTTGCCTTGCTTTACCCTTTTGCCTTCCCTTGCCTTTGCCTTTCCATGCCTTGCTTTGCCCCTTTGCCTTACCTTGCCTTGCTATGCCCTTTTGCCTTGCCTTGCTTTGTCTCTTTGCCTTGTCTTGCCTTGCCTTCCTTTCTCCTTTTGCCCTGATTTGCCTTGCCTTTCTTTTGACCTTTTGCCTTGCCTTGTCTTGCCATGCTTTGCTCTTTTTCCTTGCCTTGCTTTGCCCTTTTGTCTTTCCTTGCCTTGCCTTGCTTTGCCATTTTCCCTTGCCTTGCTTTCCCCTTTTGCCTTGCCTTTCCTTGCTTTGGCCTTTTTCCTGGCCTTGCCATGGTTTGTCCTTTTGACTTACCTTGCCTTGCCTTTCTTTGCACTTTTGCCTGGCCTTGCTTTGCCCTTTTGCCTTGCCTTGCTTTGCCATTTTGCCTTTCCTTGAATTGCCCTTTTGCCTTACCTTGCCTTGACTTGCTATACCCTTTTTCCTTGCCTTGCCTTGTCATGCTTTGCCCTTTTGACTTGCCTTGCTTTGCCCTTTTGCCTTGCCTTGCTTTGCCCTTTTGCCTTGCTTTGCCTTGTTATGCTTTGCCCTTTTGCCTTGCCTTGCTTTGCCATTTTGCCTTTCCTTGAATTGCCCTTTTGCCTTACCTTGCCTTGACTTTCTATACCCTTTTCCCTTGCCTTGCCTTGTCATGCTTTGCCCTTTTGACTTGCCTTGCTTTGCCCTTTTGTCTTGCTTTGCCTTGTTATGCTTTGCCCTTTTGCCTTGTCTTGCTTTGCCATTTTGCCTTTCCTTGAATTGCCCTTTTGCCTTACCTTGCCTTGACTTTCTATACCCTTTTTCCTTGCCTTGCCTTGTCATGCTTTGCCCTTTTGACTTGCCTTGCTTTGCCCTTTTGTCTTGCTTTGCCTTGTTATGCTTTGCCCTTTTGCCTTGTTTTGCTTTGCCATTTTGCCTTTCCTTGCATTGCCCTTTTGCCTTACCTTGCCTTGTCATGCTTTGCCCTTTTGCCTTGCCTTGCCTTGTCATGCTTTGCCCTTTTGCCTTGCCTTTCCTTGTTTTGCCGTTTTGAATTGCCTTGCATTGCCTTGCTTTCATCTTTGCCTTGCCTTGACGTGTCTTCATTATCCTTTTGCCTTGCCTTTCTTTGCTTTCTCCTTTTCCCTTGCCTTTCCTTGCCTTGCTTTACCCTTTTGCCTTCCCTTGCCTTTGCCTTTCCATGCCTTGCTTTGCCCCTTTGCCTTACCTTGCCTTGCTATGCCCTTTTGCCTTGCCTTGCTTTGTCTCTTTGCCTTGTCTTGCCTTGCCTTCCTTTCTCCTTTTGCCCTGATTTGCCTTGCCTTTCTTTTGACCTTTTGCCTTGCCTTGTCTTGCCATGCTTTGCTCTTTTTCCTTGCCTTGCTTTGCCCTTTTGTCTTTCCTTGCCTTGCCTTGCTTTGCCATTTTCCCTTGCCTTGCTTTTCCCTTTTGCCTTGCCTTTCCTTGCTTTGGCCTTTTTCCTGGCCTTGCCATGGTTTGTCCTTTTGACTTACCTTGCCTTGCCTTTCTTTGCACTTTTGCCTGGCCTTGCTTTGCCCTTTTGCCTTGCCTTGCTTTGCCATTTTGCCTTTCCTTGAATTGCCCTTTTGCCTTACCTTGCCTTGACTTGCTATACCCTTTTTCCTTGCCTTGCCTTGTCATGCTTTGCCCTTTTGACTTGCCTTGCTTTGCCCTTTTGCCTTGCCTTGCTTTGCCCTTTTGCCTTGCTTTGCCTTGTTATGCTTTGCCCTTTTGCCTTGCCTTGCTTTGCCATTTTGCCTTTCCTTGAATTGCCCTTTTGCCTTACCTTGCCTTGACTTGCTATACCCTTTTTCCTTGCCTTGCCTTGTCATGCTTTGCCCTTTTGACTTGCCTTGCTTTGCCCTTTTGCCTTGCCTTGCTTTGCCCTTTTGCCTTGCTTTGCCTTGTTATGCTTTGCCCTTTTGCCTTGCCTTGCTTTGCCATTTTGCCTTTCCTTGAATTGCCCTTTTGCCTTACTTTGCCTTGACTTGCTATACCCTTTTTCCTTGCCTTGCCTTGTCATACTTTGCCATTTTGACTTGCTTTGCTTTGCCCTTTTGCCTTGCCTTGCTTTGCCATTTTGCCTTTCCTTGAATTGCCCTTTTGCCTTACCTTGCCTTGACTTGCTATACCCTTTTTCCTTGCCTTGCCTTGTCATGCTTTGCCCTTTTGACTTGCTTTGCTTTGTCCTTTTGCCTTGCCTTGCTTTGCCATTTTGCCTTTCCTTGAATTGCCCTTTTGCCTTACCTTGCCTTGACTTGCTATACCCTTTTTCCTTGCCTTGCCTTGTCATGCTTTGCCCTTTTGACTTTCCTTGCTTTGCCCTTTTGCCTTGCCTTGCTTTGCCCTTCTGCCTTGCTTTGCCTTGTTATGCTTTCCCTTTTGCCTTGTCTTGCTTTGCCATTTTGCTTTTCCTTGCATTGCCCTTTTGCCTTACCTTGCCTTGACATGCTTTACCCTTTTGCCTTGCCTTGCCTTTTCATGCTTTGCCCTTTTGCATTGCCTTGCCTTGTCATGCTTTGCCCTTTTGACTTGCTTTGCTTTGCCCTTTTGCCTTGCCTTTCCTTGTTTTGCCGTTTTCAATTTCCTTGCATTGCCTTACTTTCATCTTGTCCTTGCCTTGACCTGTCTTCCTTATCCTTTCGCCTTGCCTTGCTTTGCTTTCCCCTTTTGCCTTGCCTTACCTTGCCTTGCTTTGCCTCTTTGCCTTGTCTTGCCTTGCCTTCCTTTCTCCTTTTGCCCTGATTTGCCTTGCCTTTCTTTTGACCTTTTGCCTTGCCTTGCCTTGCCTTGCTTTGCCATTTTCCCTTGCCTTGCTTTTCCCTTTTGCCTTGCCTTTCCTTGCTTTGGCCTTTTTCCTGGCCTTGCCATGGTTTGTCCTTTTGACTTACCTTGCCTTGCCTTTCTTTGCCCTTTTGCCTGGCCTTGCATTGAGTTGCCCTTTTTCCTTGCCTTGCCATGCTTTGCCCTTTTGCCTTGCCTTGCTTTGCCATTTTGTCTTTCCTTGAATTGCCCTTTTGCCTTACCTTGCCTTGACTTGCTATACCCTTTTTCCTTGCCTTGCCTTTTCATGCTTTGCCCTTTTGACTTGCCTTGCTTTGCCCTTTTGCCTTGCTTTGCCTTGCTTTGCTTTGCCCTTTTGCCTTGTCTTGCTTTGCCATTTTGCCTTTCCTTGCATTGCCCTTTTGCCTTACCTTGCCTTGTCATGCTTTGCCCTTTTGACTTGCTTTGCTTTGCCCTTTTGCCTTGCCTTTCCTTGTTTTGCCGTTTTGAATTGCCTTGCATTGCCTTACTTTCATCTTTGCCTTGCCTTGACGTGTCTTCCTTATCATTTTGCCTTGCCTTGCTTTGCTTTCCCCTTTTGCCTTGCCTTTCCTTGCCTTGCTTTACCCTTTTGCCTTCCTTTGCCTTGCCTTTCTATGCCTTCCTTTGACCCTTTGCCTTGCCTTGCTTTGACTCTTTGCCTTGACTTGCCTTGCCTTCCTTTCTCCTTTTGCCCTGATTTGCCTTGCCTTTCTTTTGACCTTTTGCCTTGCCTTGCCTTGCCATGCTTTGCTCTTTTTCCTTGCCTTGCTTTGCCCTTTTGTCTTGCCTTACCTTGCCTTGCTTTGCCATTTCCCTTGCCTTGCTTTCCCCTTTTGCCTTGCCTTTCCTTGCTTTGGCCTTTTTCCTGGCCTTGCCATGGTTTGTCCTTTTGACTTACCTTGCCTTGCCTTTCTTTGCACTTTTGCCCGGCCTTGCATTGAGTTGCCCTTTTTCATTGCCTTGCCTTGCCATGCTTTGCCCTTTTGCCTTGCCTTGCTTTGCCCTTTTGCCTTGCCTTGCTTTGCCATTTTGCCTTTCCTTGAATTGCCCTTTTGCCTTACCTTGCCTTGACTTGCTATACCCTTTTTCCTTGCCTTGCCTTGTCATGCTTTGCCCTTTTGACTTTCCTTGCTTTGCCCTTTTGCCTTGTCTTGCTTTGCCCTTTTGCCTTGCTTTGCCTTGTTATGCTTTCCCTTTTGCCTTGTCTTGCTTTGCCATTTTGCTTTTCCTTGCATTGCCCTTTTGCCTTACCTTGCCTTGACATGCTTTACCCTTTTGCCTTGCCTTGCCTTTTCATGCTTTGCCCTTTTGCATTGCCTTGCCTTGTCATGCTTTGCCCTTTTGACTTGCTTTGCTTTGCCCTTTTGCCTTGCCTTTCCTTGTTTTGCCGTTTTCAATTTCCTTGCATTGCCTTACTTTCATCTTTGCCTTGCCTTGACGTGTCTTCCTTATCCTTTCGCCTTGCCTTGCTTTGCTTTCCCCTTTTGCCTTGCCTTACCTTGCCTTGCTTTGCCTCTTTGCCTTGTCTTGCCTTGCCTTCCTTTCTCCTTTTGCCCTGATTTGCCTTGCCTTTCTTTTGCCCTTTTGTCTTGCCTTGCCTTGCCTTGCATTGCCATTTTCCCTTGCCTTGCTTTTCCCTTTTGCCTTGCCTTTCCTTGCTTTGGCCTTTTTCCTGGCCTTGCCATGGTTTGTCCTTTTGACTTACCTTGCCTTGCCTTTCTTTGCCCTTTTGCCTGCCCTTGCATTGAGTTGCCCTTTTTCCTTGCCTTGCCATGCTTTGCCCTTTTGCCTTGCCTTGCTTTGCCATTTTGTCTTTCCTTGAATTGCCCTTTTGCCTTACCTTGCCTTGACTTGCTATACCCTTTTTTCATGCCTTGCCTTTTCATGCTTTGCCCTTTTGCCTTGCCTTGCTTTGCCATTTTGCCTTTCCTTGAATTGCCCTTTTGCCTTACCTTGCCTTGACTTGCTATACCCTTTTTCCTTGCCTTGCCTTGTCATGCTTTGCCCTTTTGACTTGCCTTGCTTTGCCCTTTTGTCTTGCTTTGCCTTGTTATGCTTTGCCCTTTTGCCTTGTCTTGCTTTGCCATTTTGCCTTTCCTTGCATTGCCCTTTTGCCTTACCTTGCCTTGTCATGCTTTGCCCTTTTGCCTTGCCTTGCCTTGTCATGCTTTGCCCTTTTGCCTTGCCTTTCCTTGTTTTGCCGTTTTGAATTGCCTTGCATTGCCTTGCTTTCATCTTTGCCTTGCCTTGACGTGTCTTCCTTATCCTTTTGCCTTGCCTTTCTTTGCTTTCTCCTTTTCCCTTGCCTTTCCTTGCCTTGCTTTACCCTTTTGCCTTCCCTTGCCTTTGCCTTTCCATGCCTTGCTTTGCCCCTTTGCCTTACCTTGCCTTGCTATGCCCTTTTGCCTTGCCTTGCTTTGTCTCTTTGCCTTGTCTTGCCTTGCCTTCCTTTCTCCTTTTGCCCTGATTTGCCTTGCCTTTCTTTTGACCTTTTGCCTTGCCTTGTCTTGCCATGCTTTGCTCTTTTTCCTTGCCTTGCTTTGCCCTTTTGTCTTTCCTTGCCTTGCCTTGCTTTGCCATTTTCCCTTGCCTTGCTTTCCCCTTTTGCCTTGCCTTTCCTTGCTTTGGCCTTTTTCCTGGCCTTGCCATGGTTTGTCCTTTTGACTTACCTTGCCTTGCCTTTCTTTGCACTTTTGCCTGGCCTTGCTTTGCCCTTTTGCCTTGCCTTGCTTTGCCATTTTGCCTTTCCTTGAATTGCCCTTTTGCCTTACCTTGCCTTGACTTGCTATACCCTTTTTCCTTGCCTTGCCTTGTCATGCTTTGCCCTTTTGACTTGCCTTGCTTTGCCCTTTTGCCTTGCCTTGCTTTGCCCTTTTGCCTTGCTTTGCCTTGTTATGCTTTGCCCTTTTGCCTTGCCTTGCTTTGCCATTTTGCCTTTCCTTGAATTGCCCTTTTGCCTTACCTTGCCTTGACTTTCTATACCCTTTTCCCCTGCCTTGCCTTGTCATGCTTTGCCCTTTTGACTTGCCTTGCTTTGCCCTTTTGTCTTGCTTTGCCTTGTTATGCTTTGCCCTTTTGCCTTGTCTTGCTTTGCCATTTTGCCTTTCCTTGAATTGCCCTTTTGCCTTACCTTGCCTTGACTTTCTATACCCTTTTTCCTTGCCTTGCCTTGTCATGCTTTGCCCTTTTGACTTGCCTTGCTTTGCCCTTTTGTCTTGCTTTGCCTTGTTATGCTTTGCCCTTTTGCCTTGTCTTGCTTTGCCATTTTGCCTTTCCTTGCATTGCCCTTTTGCCTTACCTTGCCTTGTCATGCTTTGCCCTTTTGCCTTGCCTTGCCTTGTCATGCTTTGCCCTTTTGCCTTGCCTTTCCTTGTTTTGCCGTTTTGAATTGCCTTGCATTGCCTTGCTTTCATCTTTGCCTTGCCTTGACGTGTCTTCCTTATCCTTTTGCCTTGCCTTTCTTTGCTTTCTCCTTTTCCCTTGCCTTTCCTTGCCTTGCTTTACCCTTTTGCCTTCCCTTGCCTTTGCCTTTCCATGCCTTGCTTTGCCCCTTTGCCTTACCTTGCCTTGCTATGCCCTTTTGCCTTGCCTTGCTTTGTCTCTTTGCCTTGTCTTGCCTTGCCTTCCTTTCTCCTTTTGCCCTGATTTGCCTTGCCTTTCTTTTGACCTTTTGCCTTGCCTTGTCTTGCCATGCTTTGCTCTTTTTCCTTGCCTTGCTTTGCCCTTTTGTCTTTCCTTGCCTTGCCTTGCTTTGCCATTTTCCCTTGCCTTGCTTTCCCCTTTTGACTTGCCTTTCCTTGCTTTGGCCTTTTTCCTGGCCTTGCCATGGTTTGTCCTTTTGACTTACCTTGCCTTGCCTTTCTTTGCACTTTTGCCTGGCCTTGCTTTGCCCTTTTGCCTTGCCTTGCTTTGCCATTTTGCCTTTCCTTGAATTGCCCTTTTGCCTTACCTTGCCTTGACTTGCTATACCCTTTTTCCTTGCCTTGCCTTGTCATGCTTTGCCCTTTTGCCTTGCCTTGCTTTGCCCTTTTGCCTTGCTTTGCCTTGTTATGCTTTGCCCTTTTGCCTTGCCTTGCTTTGCCATTTTGCCTTTCCTTGAATTGCCCTTTTGCCTTACCTTGCCTTGACTTGCTATACCCTTTTTCCTTGCCTTGCCTTGTCATGCTTTGCCCTTTTGACTTGCCTTGCTTTGCCCTTTTGCCTTGCCTTGCTTTGCCCTTTTGCCTTGCTTTGCCTTGTTATGCTTTGCCCTTTTGCCTTGCCTTGCTTTGCCATTTTGCCTTTCCTTGAATTGCCCTTTTGCCTTACTTTGCCTTGACTTGCTATACCCTTTTTCCTTGCCTTGCCTTGTCATACTTTGCCATTTTGACTTGCTTTGCTTTGCCCTTTTGCCTTGCCTTGCTTTGCCATTTTGCCTTTCCTTGAATTGCCCTTTTGCCTTACCTTGCCTTGACTTGCTATACCCTTTTTCCTTGCCTTGCCTTGTCATGCTTTGCCCTTTTGACTTGCTTTGCTTTGTCCTTTTGCCTTGCCTTGCTTTGCCATTTTGCCTTTCCTTGAATTGCCCTTTTGCCTTACCTTGCCTTGACTTGCTATACCCTTTTTCCTTGCCTTGCCTTGTCATGCTTTGCCCTTTTGACTTTCCTTGCTTTGCCCTTTTGCCTTGCCTTGCTTTGCCCTTCTGCCTTGCTTTGCCTTGTTATGCTTTCCCTTTTGCCTTGTCTTGCTTTGCCATTTTGCTTTTCCTTGCATTGCCCTTTTGCCTTACCTTGCCTTGACATGCTTTACCCTTTTGCCTTGCCTTGCCTTTTCATGCTTTGCCCTTTTGCATTGCCTTGCCTTGTCATGCTTTGCCCTTTTGACTTGCTTTGCTTTGCCCTTTTGCCTTGCCTTTCCTTGTTTTGCCGTTTTCAATTTCCTTGCATTGCCTTACTTTCATCTTGTCCTTGCCTTGACCTGTCTTCCTTATCCTTTCGCCTTGCCTTGCTTTGCTTTCCCCTTTTGCCTTGCCTTACCTTGCCTTGCTTTGCCTCTTTGCCTTGTCTTGCCTTGCCTTCCTTTCTCCTTTTGCCCTGATTTGCCTTGCCTTTCTTTTGACCTTTTGCCTTGCCTTGTGTTACCATGCCTTGCTCTTTTTCCTTGCCTTGCTTTGCCCTTTTGTCTTGCCTTGCCTTGCCTTGCTTTGCCATTTTCCCTTGCCTTGCTTTTCCCTTTTACCTTGCCTTTCCTTGCTTTGGCCTTTTTCCTGGCCTTGCCATGGTTTGTCCTTTTGACTTACCTTGCCTTGCCTTTCTTTGCCCTTTTGCCTGGCCTTGCATTGAGTTGCCCTTTTTCCTTGCCTTGCCATGCTTTGCCCTTTTGCCTTGCCTTGCTTTGCCATTTTGTCTTTCCTTGAATTGCCCTTTTGCCTTACCTTGCCTTGACTTGCTATACCCTTTTTCCTTGCCTTGCCTTTTCATGCTTTGCCCTTTTGACTTGCCTTGCTTTGCCCTTTTGCCTTGCTTTGCCTTGTTATGCTTTGCCCTTTTGCCTTGTCTTGCTTTGCCATTTTGCCTTTCCTTGCATTGCCCTTTTGCCTTACCTTGCCTTGTCATGCTTTGCCCTTTTGACTTGCTTTGCTTTGCCCTTTTGCCTTGCCTTTCCTTGTTTTGCCGTTTTGAATTGCCTTGCATTGCCTTACTTTCATCTTTGCCTTGCCTTGACGTGTCTTCCTTATCATTTTGCCTTGCCTTGCTTTGCTTTCCCCTTTTGCCTAGCCTTTCCTTGCCTTGCTTTACCCTTTTGCCTTCCTTTGCCTTGCCTTTCTATGCCTTCCTTTGACCCTTTGCCTTGCCTTGCTTTGACTCTTTGCCTTGACTTGCCTTGCCTTCCTTTCTCCTTTTGCCCTGATTTGCCTTGCCTTTCTTTTGACCTTTTGCCTTGCCTTGCCTTGCCATGCTTTGCTCTTTTTCCTTGCCTTGCTTTGCCCTTTTGTCTTGCCTTACCTTGCCTTGCTTTGCCATTTCCCTTGCCTTGCTTTCCCCTTTTGCCTTGCCTTTCCTTGCTTTGGCCTTTTTCCTGGCCTTGCCATGGTTTGTCCTTTTGACTTACCTTGCCTTGCCTTTCTTTGCACTTTTGCCCGGCCTTGCATTGAGTTGCCCTTTTTCATTGCCTTGCCTTGCCATGCTTTGCCCTTTTGCCTTGCCTTGCTTTGCCCTTTTGCCTTGCCTTGCTTTGCCATTTTGCCTTTCCTTGAATTGCCCTTTTGCCTTACCTTGCCTTGACTTGCTATACCCTTTTTCCTTGCCTTGCCTTGTCATGCTTTGCCCTTTTGACTTGCTTTGCTTTGTCCTTTTGCCTTGCCTTGCTTTGCCATTTTGCCTTTCCTTGAATTGCCCTTTTGCCTTACCTTGCCTTGACTTGCTATACCCTTTTTCCTTGCCTTGCCTTGTCATGCTTTGCCCTTTTGACTTTCCTTGCTTTGCCCTTTTGCCTTTCCTTGCTTTGCCCTTTTGCCTTGTCTTGCTTTGCCCTTTTGCCTTGCTTTGCCTTGTTATGCTTTCCCTTTTGCCTTGTCTTGCTTTGCCATTTTGCTTTTCCTTGCATTGCCCTTTTGCCTTACCTTGCCTTGACATGCTTTACCCTTTTGCCTTGCCTTGCCTTTTCATGCTTTGCCCTTTTGCATTGCCTTGCCTTGTCATGCTTTGCCCTTTTGACTTGCTTTGCTTTGCCCTTTTGCCTTGCCTTTCCTTGTTTTGCCGTTTTCAATTTCCTTGCATTGCCTTACTTTCATCTTTGCCTTGCCTTGACGTGTCTTCCTTATCCTTTCGCCTTGCCTTGCTTTGCTTTCCCCTTTTGCCTTGCCTTACCTTGCCTTGCTTTGCCTCTTTGCCTTGTCTTGCCTTGCCTTCCTTTCTCCTTTTGCCCTGATTTGCCTTGCCTTTCTTTTGCCCTTTTGTCTTGCCTTGCCTTGCCTTGCATTGCCATTTTCCCTTGCCTTGCTTTTCCCTTTTGCCTTGCCTTTCCTTGCTTTGGCCTTTTTCCTGGCCTTGCCATGGTTTGTCCTTTTGACTTACCTTGCCTTGCCTTTCTTTGCCCTTTTGCCTGGCCTTGCATTGAGTTGCCCTTTTTCCTTGCCTTGCCATGCTTTGCCCTTTTGCCTTGCCTTGCTTTGCCATTTTGTCTTTCCTTGAATTGCCCTTTTGCCTTACCTTGCCTTGACTTGCTATACCCTTTTTTCATGCCTTGCCTTTTCATGCTTTGCCCTTTTGCCTTGCCTTGCTTTGCCATTTTGCCTTTCCTTGAATTGCCCTTTTGCCTTACCTTGCCTTGACTTGCTATACCCTTTTTCCTTGCCTTGCCTTGTCATGCTTTGCCCTTTTGACTTGCCTTGCTTTGCCCTTTTGTCTTGCTTTGCCTTGTTATGCTTTGCCCTTTTGCCTTGTCTTGCTTTGCCATTTTGCCTTTCCTTGCATTGCCCTTTTGCCTTACCTTGCCTTGTCATGCTTTGCCCTTTTGCCTTGCCTTGCCTTGTCATGCTTTGCCCTTTTGCCTTGCCTTTCCTTGTTTTGCCGTTTTGAATTGCCTTGCATTGCCTTGCTTTCATCTTTGCCTTGCCTTGACGTGTCTTCCTTATCCTTTTGCCTTGCCTTGCTTTGCTTTCTCCTTTTCCCTTGCCTTTCCTTGCCTTGCTTTACCCTTTTGCCTTCCCTTGCCTTTGCCTTTCCATGCCTTGCTTTGCCCCTTTGCCTTACCTTGCCTTGCTATGCCCTTTTGCCTTGCCTTGCTTTGTCTCTTTGCCTTGTCTTGCCTTGCCTTCCTTTCTCCTTTTGCCCTGATTTGCCTTGCCTTTCTTTTGACCTTTTGCCTTGCCTTGTCTTGCCATGCTTTGCTCTTTTTCCTTGCCTTGCTTTGCCCTTTTGTCTTTCCTTGCCTTGCCTTGCTTTGCCATTTTCCCTTGCCTTGCTTTTCCCTTTTGCCTTGCCTTTCCTTGCTTTGGCCTTTTTCCTGGCCTTGCCATGGTTTGTCCTTTTGACTTACCTTGCTTTGCCTTTCTTTGCACTTTTGCCTGGCCTTGCTTTGCCCTTTTGCCTTGCCTTGCTTTGCCATTTTGCCTTTCCTTGAATTGCCCTTTTGCCTTACCTTGCCTTGGCATGCTGTACCCTTTTTCCTTGCCTTGCCTTGTCATGCTTTGCCCTTTTGACTTGCCTTGCTTTTTCATGCTTTGCCCTTTTGACTTGCCTTGCTTTGCCCTTTTGCCTTGCTTTGCCTTGTTATGCTTTGCCCTTTTGCCTTGCCTTGCTTTGCCATTTTGCCTTTCCTTGAATTGCCCTTTTGCCTTACTTTGCCTTGACTTGCTATACCCTTTTTCCTTGCCTTGCCTTGTCATACTTTGCCATTTTGACTTGCTTTGTTTTGCTCTTTTGCCTTGCCTTGCTTTGCCATTTTGCCTTTCCTTGAATTGCCCTTTTGCCTTACCTTGCCTTGACATGCTATACCCTTTTTCCTTGCCTTGCCTTGTCATGCTTTGCCCTTTTGCCTTGCCTTGCTTTGCCCTTCTGCCTTGCTTTGCCTTGTTATGCTTTCCCTTTTGCCTTGTCTTGCTTTGCCATTTTGCTTTTCCTTGCATTGCCCTTTTGCCTTACCTTGCCTTGACATGCTTTACCCTTTTGCCTTGCCTTGCATTTTCATGCTTTGCCCTTTTGCATTGCCTTGCCTTGTCATGCTTTCCCTTTTGACTTGCTTTGCTTTGCCCTTTTGCCTTGCCTTTCCTTGTTTTGCCGTTTTCAATTTCCTTGCATTGCCTTACTTTCATCTTTGCCTTGCCTTGACGTGTCTTCCTTATCCTTTCGCCTTGCCTTGCTTTGCTTTCCCCTTTTGCCTTGCCTTACCTTGCCTTGCTTTGACTCTTTGCCTTGTCTTGCCTTGCCTTCCTTTCTCCTTTTGCCCTGATTTGCCTTGCCTTTCTTTTGACCTTTTGCCTTGCCTTGCCTTGCCATGCTTTGCACTTTTTCCTTGCCTTACTTTGCCCTTTTGTCTTGCCTTACCTTGCCTTGCTTTGCCATTTTCCCTTGCCTTGCTTTCCCCTTTTGCCTTGCCTTTCCTAGCTTTGGCCTTTTTCCTGGCCTTGCCATGCTTTTGTCCTTTTGACTTACCTTGCCTTGCCTTTCTTTGCACTTTTGCCCGGCCTTGCATTGAGTTGCCCTTTTTCCTTGCCTTGCCATGCTTTGCCCTTTTGCCTTGCCTTGCTTTGCCCTTTTGCCTTGCTTTGCCTTGTTATGCTTTGCCCTTTTGCCTTGCCTTGCTTTGCCATTTTGCCTTTCCTTGAATTGCCCTTTTGCCTTACCTTGCCTTGACTTGCTATAGCCTTTTTCCTTGCCTTGCCTTGTCATACTTTGCCATTTTGACTTGCTTTGCTTTGCCCTTTTGCCTTGCCTTGTTTTGCCATTTTGCCTTTCCTTGAATTGCCCTTTTGCCTTACCTTGCCTTGACTTGCTATACCCTTTTTCCTAGCCTTGCCTTGTCATGCTTTGCCCTTTTGACTTGCCTTGCTTTGCCCTTTTGCCTTGCTTTGCCTTGTTATGCTTTGCCCTTTTGCCTTGTCTGCTTTGCCATTTTGCGTTTCCTTGCATTGCCCTGTTGCCTTACCTTGCCTTGACTTGCTATAGCCTTTTTCCTTGCCTTGCCTTGTCATTCTTTGCCTTTTTGACTTGCTTTGCTTTGCCCTTTTGCCTTGCCTTTCCTTTTTTTGCCGTTTTGAATTGCCTTGCATTGCCTTACTTTCATCTTTGCCTTGCCTTGACGTGTCTTCCTTATCCTTTTGCCTTGCCTTGCTTTGCTTTCCCCTTTTGCCTTGCCTTGCCTTGCTTTGCCCTTTTGCCTTGCCTTGCTTTGCCTCTTTGCCTTGTCTTGCCTTGCCTTCCTTTCTCCTTTTGCCCTGATTTGCCTTGCCTTTCTTTTGACCTTTTGCCTTGCCTTGCATTGCCATGCTTTGCTCTTTTTCCTTGCCTTGCTTTGCCCTTTTGTCTTGCCTCGCCTTGCCTTGCTTTGCCATTTTCCCTTGCCTTGCTTTCCCCTTTTGCCTTGCCTTTTCTAGCTTTGGCCTTTTTCCTGGCCTTGCCATGGTTTGTCCTTTTGACTTACCATGCCTTGCCTTTCTTTGCAGTTTTCCTGGCCTTGCATTGAGTTGCCCTTTTTCCTTGCCTTGCCTTGCGATTCTTTGCCCTTTTGCCTTGCCTTGCTTTGCCATTTTGCCTTTCCTTGAATTGCCCTTTTGCCTTACCTTGCCTTGACTTGCTATACCCTTTTTCCTTGCCTTGCCTTGTCATGCTTTGCCCTTTTGACTTGCCTTGCTTTGCCCTTTTGCCTTGCTTTGCCTCGTTATGCTTTGCCCCTTTGCCTTGTCTTGATTTGCCATTTTGCCTTTCCTTGCATTGCCCTTTTGCCTTACCTTGCCTTGACATGCTTTGCCCTTTTGCCTTGCCTTGCCTTGTCATGCTTTGCCCTTTTCACTTTCTTTGCTTTGCCCTTTTGCCTTGCCTTTCCTTGTTTTGCCGTTTTCAATTTCCTTGCATTGCCTTACTTTCATCTTTGCCTCGCTTGACGTGTCTTCCTTATACTTTCGCCTTGCCTTGCTTTGCTTTCCCCTTTCGCCTTGCCTTTCCATGCCTTGCTTTGCCCCTTTGCCTTATCTTGCCTTGCTTTGCCTTTTTGCCTTGCCTTGCTTTGCCTTGCTTTGCCTCTTTGCCTTGTCTTGCCTTGCCTTCCTTTCTCCTTTTGCCCTGATTTGCCTTGCCTTTCTTTTGACCTTTTGCCTTGCCTTGCCATGCTTTGCTCTTTTTCCTTGCCTTGCTTTGCCCTTTTGTCTTTCCTTGCCTTGCCTTGCTTTGCCATTTTCCCTTGCCTTGCTTTCCCCTTTTGCCTTGCCTTTCCTTGTTTTGGCCTTTTTCCTGGCCTTGCCATGGTTTGTCCTTTTGACTTACCTTGCCTTGCCTTTCTTTGCCCTTTTGCCTGGCCTTGCATTGAGTTGCCCTTTTTCATTGCCTTGCCTTGCCATGCTTTGCCCTTTTGCCTTGTCTTGCTTTGACATTTTGCCTTTCCTTGCATTGCCCTTTTGCCTTACCTTGCCTGACATGCTTTGCCCTTTTGCCTTGCCTTGCCTTGTCATGCTTTGCCCTTTTGACTTGCTTTGCTTTGCCCTTTTGCCTTGCCTTTCCTTGTTTTGCCGTTTTGAATTGCCTTGCATTGCCTTACTTTCATCTTTGCCTTGCCTTGACGTGTCTTCCTTATCCTTTTGCCTTGCCTTGCTTTGCTTTCCCCTTTTGCCTTGCCTTTCCTTGCCTTTCTTTACCCTTTTGCCTTCCCTTGCCTTGCCTTTTCATGCCTTGCTTTGCCCCTTTGCCTTACCTTGCCTTGCTTTGCCCTTTTGCCTTGCCATACTTTGCCTCTTTGCCTTGTCTTGCCTTGCCTTCCTTTCTCCTTTCTCCTTCCTTTCTCCTACATTTCCTTACTTTCACATTTTGCCTTGCCTTACCTTGTCTTGCTTTGCCCTTTTGCTTTGCCTTGCCTTGCCAGGCTTTGCCCATTTGCCTTCCCTTGTCTTGCTTTACTTTTCCGTTTTGACTTGCCTTGCTTTGCCCTTTTGCATTCCCTTGCCTTGCCTTACTTTGCCGTTTTGCCTTGCCTTGCTTTGCCCTTTTTCCTTGCCTTGCTTTGCCATTTTGCCTTTCCTTGCATTGCCATTTTGCCTTTGCTTGCATTGCCCTTTTGCCTTACCTTGCCTTGCTTTGCCCTTTTTCCTTGCCATGCCTTGCTTTGCCCTTTTGATTTGCATTGCACTGCCTTACTTTGACATTTTGACTTGCCTGACTTGTCTTGCTTTTCCCTTTTGCTTTGCATTGCCTTGCCAGGCTTTGCCCATTTGCCTTCCCTTGCCTTTGCCTTTCCATGCCTTGCTTTGCCCCTTTGCCTTACCTTGCCTTGCTATGCCCTTTTGCCTTGCCTTGCTTTGTCTCTTTGCCTTGTCTTGCATTGCCTTCCTTTCTCCTTTTGCCCTGATTTGCCTTGCCATTCTTTTGACCTTTTGCCTTGCCTTGCCATGCTTTGCTCTTTTTCCTTGCCTTGCTTTGCCCTTTTGTCTTTCCTTGCCTTGCCTTGCTTTGCCATTTTCCCTTGCCTTGCTTTCCCCTTTAGCCTTGCCTTTCCTTGCTTTGGCCTTTTTCCTGGCCTTGCCATGGTTTGTCCTTTTGACTTACCTTGCCTTGCCTTTCTTTGCACTTTTGCCTGGCCTTGCTTTGCCCTTTTGCCTTGCCTTGCTTTGCCCTTTTGCCTTGCCTTGCTTTGCCCTTTTACCTTGCTTTGCCTTGTTATGCGTTGACCTTTTGCCTTGCCTTGCTTTGCCATTTAGCCTTTCCTTGAATTGCCCTTTTGCCTTAATTTGCCTTGACTTGCTATACCCTTTTTCCTTGCCTTGCCTTGTCATACTTTGCCATTTTGACTTGCTTTGCTTTGCCCTTTTACCTTGCCTTGCTTTGCCATTTTGCCTTTCCTTGAATTGCCCTTTTGCCTTACCTTGCCTTGACTTGCCATACCCTTTTTCCTTGCCTTGCCTTGTCATGCTTTGCCCTTTTGACTTGCTTTGCTTTGCCCTTTTGCCTTGCCTTGCTTTGCCATTTTGCCTTTCCTTGAATTGCCCTTTTGCCTTACCTTGCCTTGACTTGCTATACCCTTTTTCCTTGCCTTGCCTTGTCATGCTTTGCCCTTTTGACTTTCCTTGCTTTGCCCTTTTGCCTTGCCTTGCTTTGCCCTTTTGCCTTGCTTTGCCTTGTTATGCTTTCCCTTTTGCCTTGTCTTGCTTTGCCATTTTGCTTTTCCTTGAATTGCCCTTTTGCCTTACCTTGCCTTGACATGCTTTAACCTTTTGCCTTGCCTTGCCTTTTCATGCTTTGCCCTTTTGCATTGCCTTGCCTTGTCATGCTTTGCCCGTTTGACTTGGTTTGCTTTGCCCTTTTGCCTTGCCTTTCCTTGTTTTGCCGTTTTCAATTTCCTTGCATTGCCTTACTTTCATCTTTGCCTTGCCTTGACGTGTCTTCCTTATCCTTTCGCCTTGCCTTGCTTTGCTTTCCCCTTTTGCCTTGCCTTACCTTGCCTTGCTTTGCCTCTTTGCCTTGTCTTGCCTTGCCTTCCTTTCTCCTTTTGCCCTGATTTGCCTTGCCTTTCTTTTGACCTTTTGCCTTGCCTTGCCTTGCCATGCTTTGCTCTTTTTCCTTGCCTTGCTTTGCCCTTTTGTCTTGCCTTGCCTTGCCTTGCTTTGCCATTTTCCCTTGCCTTGCTTTTCCCTTTTGCCTTGCCTTGCTTGCTTTGGCCTTTTTCCTGGCCTTGCCATGGTTTGTCCTTTTGACTTACCTTGCCTTGCCTTTCTTTGCCCTTTTGCCTGGCCTTGCATTTAGTTGCCCTTTTTCCTTCCCTTGCCATGCTTTACCCTTTTGCCTTGCCTTGCTTTGCCATTTTGTCTTTCCTTGAATTGCCCTTTTGCCTTACCTTTCCTTGACTTGCTATACCCTTTTTCCTAGCCTTGCCTTTTCATGCTTTGCCCTTTTGACTTGCCTTGCTTTGCCCTTTTGCCTTGCTTTGCCTTGTTATGCTTTACCCTTTTGCCTTGTCTTGCTTTGCCATTTTGCCTTTCCTTGCATTGCCCTTTTGCCTTACCTTGCCTTGTCATGCTTTGCCCTTTTGACTTGCTTTGCTTTGCCCTTTTGCCTTGCCTTTCCTTGTTTTGCCGTTTTGAATTGCCTTGCATTGCCTTACTTTCATCTTTGCCTTGCCTTGACGTGTCTTCCTTATCCTTTTGCCTTGCCTTTCTTTGCTTTCCCCTTTTGACTTGCCTTTCCTTGCCTTGCTTTACCCTTTTGCCTTCCCTTGCCTTGCCTTTCCATGCCTTGCTTTGCCCCTTTGCCTTGCCTTGCTTTGACTCTTTGCCTTGTCTTGCCTTGCCTTCCTTTCTCCTTTTGCCCTGATTTGCCTTGCCTTTCTTTTGACCTTTTGCCTTGCCTTGCCTTGCCATGCTTTGCTCTTTTTCCTTGCCTTGCTTTGCCCTTTTGTCTTGCCTTGCCTTGCCTTGCTTTGCCATTTTCCCTTGTCTTGCTTTCCCCTTTTGCTTTGCCTTTCCTAGCTTTGGCCTTTTTCCTGGCCTTGCCATGCTTTTGTCCTTTTGACTTAGCTTGCCTTGCCTTTCTTTGCACTTTTGCCCGGCCTTGCATTGAGTTGCCCTTTTTCCTTGCCTTGCCATGCTTTGCAATTTTGCCTTGCCTTGCTTTGCCCTTTTCCCTTGCTTTGCCTTGTTATGCTTTGCCCTTTTGCCTTGCCTTGCTTTGCCATTTTGCCTTTCCTTGAATTGTCCTTTTGCCTTACCTTGCCTTGACTTGCTATAGCCTTTTTCCTTGCCTTGCCTTGTCATACTTTGCCCTTTTGACTTGCTTTGCTTTGCCCTTTTGCCTTGACTTGCTTTGCCATTTTGCCTTTTTTGAATTGCCCTTTTGCCTTACCTTGCCTTGACTTGCTATACCCTTTTTCCTAGCCTTGCCTTGTCATGCTTTGCCCTTTTGACTTGCCTTGCTTTGCCCTTTTGCCTTGCTTTGCCTTGTTATGCTTTGCCCTTTTGCCTTGTCTGCTTTGCCATTTTGCGTTTCCTTGCATTGCCCTTTTGCCTTACCTTGCCTTGACATGCTTTAGCCTTTTGCCTTGCCTTGCCTTGTCATTCTTTGCCTTTTTGACTTGCTTTGCTTTGTCCTTTTGCCTTGCCTTTCCTTTTTTTGCCGTCTTGAATTGCCTTGCATTGCCTTACTTTCATCTTTGCCTTGCCTTGACGTGTCTTCCTTATCCTTTTGCCTTGCCTTTCTTTGCTTTCCCCTTTTCCCTTGCCTTTCCTTGCCTTGCTTTACCCTTTTGCCTTCCCTTGCCTTGCCTTTCCATGCCTTGCTTTGCCCCTTTGCCTTACCTTGCCTTGCTTTGCCCTTTTGCCTTGCCTTGCTTTGCCTCTTTGCCTTGTCTTGCCTTGCCTTCCTTTTTCCTTTTGCCCTGATTTGCCTTGCCTCTCTTTTGACCTTTTGCCTTGCCTTGCATTGCCATGCTTTGCTCTTTTTCCTTGCCTTGCTTTGCCCTTTTGTCTTGCCTTGCCCAGCCTTGCTTTGCCATTTTCCCTTGCCTTGCTTTCCTCTTTTGCCTTGCCTTTCCTTGCTTTGGCCTTTTTCCTGGCCTTGCCATGGTTTGTCATTTTGACTTACCATGCCTTGCCTTTCTTTGCAGTTTTCCTGGCCTTGCATTGAGTTGCCCTTTTTCCTTGCCTTGCCTTGCCATTCTTTGCCCTTTTGCCTTGCCTTGCTTTGCCATTTTGCCTTTCCTTGAATTGCCCTTTGGCCTTACCTTGCCTTGACTTGCTATACCCTTTTTCCTTGCCTTGCCTTGTCATGCTTTGCCCTTTTGACTTGCCTTGCTTTGCCCTTTTGCCTTGCTTTGCCTCGTTATGCTTTGCCCCTTTGCCTTGTCTTGCTTTGCCATTTTGCCTTTCCTTGCATTGCCCTTTTGCCTTACCTTGCCTTGACATGCTTTGCCCTTTTGCCTTGCCTTGCCTTGTCATGCTTTGCCCTTTTCACTTGCTTTGCTTTGCCCTTTTGCCTTGCCTTTCCTTGTTTTGTCGTTTTCAATTTCCTTGCATTGCCTTACTTTCATCTTTGCCTTGCCTTGACGTGTCTTCCTTATCCTTTCGCCTTGCCTTGCTTTGCTTTCCCCTTTTGCCTTGCCTTTCCATGCCTTGCTTTGCCCCTTTGCCTTACCTTGCCTTGCTTTGCCTTTTTGCCTTGCCTTGCTTTGCCTCTTTGCCTTGTCTTGCCTTGCCTTCCTTTCTCCTTTTGCCCTGATTTGCCTTGCCTTTCTTTTGACCTTTGCCTTGCCTTGCCATGCTTTGCTCTTTTTCCTTGCCTTGCTTTGCCCTTTTGTCTTGCCTTGCCTTGCCTTGCTTTGCCATTTTCCCTAGCCTTGCTTTTCCCTTTTGCCTTGCCTTTCCTTGCTTTGGCCTTTTTCCTGGCCTTGCCATGGTTTGTCCTTTTGACTTACCTTGCCTTGCCTTTCTTTGCCCTTTTGCCTGGCCTTGCATTGAGTTGCCCTTTTTCATTGCCTTGCCTTGCCATGCTTTGCCCTTTTGCCTTGCCTTGCTTTGCCATTTTGCCTTTCCTTGAATTGCCCTTTTGCCTTACCTTGCCTTGACTTGCTATACCCTTTTTCCTTGCGTTGTCTTGCTTTGCCATTTTGCCTTTCCTTGCATTGCCCTTTTGCCTTACCTTGCCTTGACATGCTTTGCCCTTTTGCCTTGCCTTGCCTTGTCATGCTTTGCCCTTTTGACTTGCTTTGCTTTGCCCTTTTGCCTTGCCTTTCCTTGTTTTGCCGTTTTGAATTGCCTTGCATTGCCTTAATTTCATCTTTGCCTTGCCTTGACGTGTCCTCCTTATCCTTTTGCCTTGCCTTGGTTTGCTTTCCCCTTTTGCCTTGCCTTTCCTTGCCTTTCTTTACCCTTTTGCCTTCCCTTGCCTTGCCTTTCCATGCCTTGCTTTGCCCCTTTGCCTTACCTTGCCTTGCTTTGCCCTTTTGCCTTGCCATACTTTGCGTCTTTGCCTTGTCTTGCCTTGCCTTCCTTTCTCCTTTCTCCTTCCTTTCTCCTACATTGCCTTACTTTCACATTTTGCCTTGCCTTACGTTGTCTTGCTTTGCCCTTTTGTTTTGCCTTGCCTTGCCATGCTTTGCCCATTTGCCTTCCCTTGTCTTGCTTTACTTTTCCGTTTTGACTTGACTTGCTTTGCTCTTTTGCATTCCCTTGCCTTGCCTTACTTTGCCCTTTTGCCATGCCTTGCTTTGCCCTTTTGCCTTGCCTTTCCTTTCCTTGCTTTTCCCTTTTGCCTTGCCTTCCCTTGCTTTGCTCTTTTGCCTTGCCTTCCCTTGTTTTGCTCTTTTGCCTTACCTTGCCTTGACTTGCTTTGCCCTTTTGCCTTGCCTTGCTTTGCCATTTTGCCTTTCCTTGCATTGCCCTTTTGCCTCACCTTGCCTTGCCTTTCTTTTCCCTTTTGCTTTGCCTTGCCTTGCCTTTCCATGTCTTTGCTTTGCCCTTTTGCCTTCTCTTGTCTTGCTTTACTTTTCCGTTTTGACTTGCCTTGCTTTTCCCTTTTGCATTCCCTTGCCTTGCCTTATTTTGCCGTTTTGCCTTGCCTTGCTTTGCCCTTTTTCCTTGCCATGCCTACTTTGCCCTTTTGATTTGCCTTACATTGCCTTACTTTGACATTTTACCTTGCCTTACCTTGTCTTTCTTTCCCCTTTTGCTTTGCCTTGCCTTGCCATGCTTTGCCCTTTTGCCTTGCCTTGCCTTGTCATGCTTTGCCCTTTTGCCATGCCTTGCTTTGCCCTTTTGCCTTGCCTTTCCTTTCCTTGCTTTTCCCTTTTGCCTTGCCTTCCCTTGCTTTGCTCTTTTGCCTTGCCTCCCCTTGCTTTGCCCTTTTGCTTTGCCTTGCCTTGTCATGCTTTGCCCTTTTGCCTTGCCTGTCCTTTCCTTGCTTTTCCCTTTTGCCTTGCTTTCCCTTGCTTTGCCATTTTGCCTTCCCTTTTCTTACCTTGCTTTCCCCTTTTGCCTTGCCTTGCCATGCTTTTCCCTTTTACCTTGCCTTGCTTTGCCATTTTGCCGTTTCTTGCATTGCCCTTTTTCGTTACCTTGCCTTGACTTGCTTTGCCTTTTTGCCTTGCCTTGCCTTGTCACGCTTTGCCGGTTTGCCTTGCCTTGCATTGCTTTTCCCGTTTGCCTTGCCTTGCCATGCTTTGCCCTTTTGACTTGCCTTGCTTTGCCCTTTTGCCTTGCTTTGCCTTGTTATGCTTTGCCCTTTTGCCTTGTCTGCTTTGCCATTTTGCGTTTCCTTGCATTGCCCTTTTGCCTTACCTTGCCTTGACATGCTTTAGCCTTTTGCCTTGCCTTGCCTTGTCATGCTTTGCCCTTTTGACTTGCTTTGCTTTGCCCTTTTGCCTTGCCTTTCCTTTTTTTGCCGTTTTGAATTGCCTTGCATTGCCTTACTTTCATCTTTGCCTTGCCTTGACGTGTCTTGCTTATCCTTTTGCCTTGCCTTGCTTTGCTTTCCCCTTTTGCCTTGCCTTCCCTTGCCTTGCTTTACCCTTTTGCCTTCTCTTGCCTTGCCTTTCCGTGCCTTGCTTTGCCCCTTTGCCTTACCTTGCCTTGCTTTGTCCTTTTACCTTGCCTTGCTTTGCCTCTTTGCCTTGTCTTGCCTTGCCTTCCTTTCTCCTTTTGCCCTGATTTGCCTTGCCTTTCTTTTGACCTTTGCCTTGCCTTGCCATGCTTTGCTCTTTTTCCTTGCCTTGCTTTGCCCTTTTGTCTTGCCTTGCCTTGCCTTGCTTTGCCATTTTCCCTTGCCTTGCTTTCCCCTTTAGCCTTGCCTTTCCTTGCTTTGGCCTTTTTCCTGGCCTTGCCATGGTTTGTCCTTTTGACTTACCTTGCCTTGCCTTTCTTTGCACTTTTGCCTGGCCTTGCTTTGAGTTGCCCTTTTTCCTTGCCTTGCCTTGCCATGCTTTGCCCTTTTGCCTTGCCTTGCTTTGCCATTTTGCCTTTCCTTGAATTGCCCTTTTGCCTTACCTTGCCTTGGCATGCTATACCCTTTTTCCTTGCCTTGCCTTGTCATGCTTTGCCCTTTTGACTTGCCTTTCTTTGCCCTTTTGCCTTGCTTTGCCTTGTTATTCTTTGCCCTTTTGCCTTGTCTTGCTTTGCCATTTTGCCTTTCCTTGCATTGCCCTTTTGCCTCACCTTGCCTTGCCTTGCCTTTCCATGTCTTGCTTTTCCCTTTTGCCTTCCCTTGCCTTGCTTTACTTTTCCTTTTTGCCTTGCCTTGCTTTGCTCTTTTGCCTTCTCTTGCCTTGCCTTACTTTGCCGTTTTGCCTTGCCTTGCTTTGCCCTTTTGCCTTGCCTTGCCTTGTTTTGCCGTTTTGATTTGCCTTGCATTGCCTTACTTTCATCTTTACCTTGCCTTGACGTGTCTTGCTTATCCTTTTGCCTTGCCTTGCTTTGCTTTCCCCTTTTGCCTTGCCTTTCCTTGCCTTGCTTTGCCCTTTTCCCTTTCCTTGCCTTGCCTTTCCATGCCTTGCTTTGCCCTTTTTCCTTGCCATGCCTTGCTTTGCCCTTTTGATTTGCATTGCATTGCCTTACTTTGACATTTTGCCTTGCCTTACCTTGTCTTGCTTTGCCCTTTTGCTTTGCCTTGCCTTGCCTTTCCATGTCTTTGCTTTGCCCTTTTGCCTTCCCTTGTCTTGCTTTACTTTTCCGTTTTGACTTGCCTTGCTTTGCCCTTTTGCATTCCCTTGCCTTGCCTTATTTTGCCGTTTTGCCTTGCCTTGCTTTGCCCTTTTTCCTTGCCATGCCTTGCTTTGCCCTTTTGATTTGCCTTACATTGCCTTACTTTGACATTTTACCTTGCCTTACCTTGTCTTTCTTTCCCCTTTTGCTTTGCCTTGCCTTGCCATGCTTTGCCCTTTTGCCTTGCCTTGCCTTGTCATGCTTTGCCCTTTTGCCATGCCTTGCTTTGCCCTTTTGCCTTGCCTTTCCTTTCCTTGCTTTTCCCTTTTGCCTTGCCTTCCCTTGCTTTGCTCTTTTGCCTTGCCTCCCCTTGCTTTGCCCTTTTGCTTTGCCTTGCCTTGTCATGCTTTGCCGTTTTGCCTTGCCTTGCTTTGCCCTTTTGCCTTGACTTGTTTTGCCGTTTTGATTTGCCTTGCATTGCCTTACTTTCATCTTTGCCTTGCCTTGACGTGTCTTGCTTATCCTTTTGCCTTGCCTTGCTTTGCTTTCCCCTTTTGCCTTGCCTTTCCTTGCTTTGCTTAGCCCTTTTCCCTTGCCTTGCCTTGCCTTTCCATGGATTGCTTTGCCCTTTTTCCTTGCCAAGCCTTGCTTTTCCCTTTTGATTGGCATTGCATTGCCTTACTTTGACATTTTGCCTTGTCTTACCTTGTCATGCTTTGCCCTTTTGCTTTGCCTTGCCTTGCCATGCTTTGCCATTTTCCCTTGCCTTGCCTTGTCATGCTTTGCCCTTTTGCCTTGCCTGTCCTTTCCTTGCTTTTCCCTTTTGCCTTGCCTTCCCTTGCTTTGCCATTTTGCCTTCCCTTGTCTTACCTTGTTTTCCCCTTTTGCCTTGCCTTGCCATGCTTTTCCCTTTTACCTTGCCTTGCTTTGCCATTTTGCCGTTTCTTGCATTGCCCTTTTTCGTTACCTTGCCTTGACTTGCTCTGCCCTTTTGCCTTGCCTTGCCTTGTCATGCTTTGCCGGTTTGCCTTGCCTTGCATTGCTTTTCCCGTTTGCCTTGCCTTGCCATGCTTTGCCCTTTTGACTTGCCTTGCTTTGCCCTTTTGCCTTGCTTTGCCTTGTTATGCTTTGCCCTTTTGCCTTGTCTGCTTTGCCATTTTGCGTTTCCTTGCATTGCCCTTTTGCCTTACCTTGCCTTGACATGCTTTACCCTTTTGCCTTGCCTTGCCTTGTCATGCTTTGCCCTTTTGACTTGCTTTGCTTTGCCCTTTTGCCTTGCCTTTCCTTTTTTTGCCGTTTTGAATTGCCTTGCATTGCCTTACTTTCATCTTTGCCTTGCCTTGACGTGTCTTGCTTATCCTTTTGCCTTGCCTTGCTTTGCTTTCCCCTTTTGCCTTGCCTTCCCTTGCCTTGCTTTACCGTTTTGCCTTCTCTTGCCTTGCCTTTCCGTGCCTTGCTTTGCCCCTTTGCCTTACCTTGCCTTGCTTTGTCCTTTTACCTTGCCTTGCTTTGCCTCTTTGCCTTGTCTTGCCTTGCCTTCCTTTCTCCTTTTGCCCTGATTTGCCTTGCCTTTCTTTTGACCTTTGCCTTGCCTTGCCATGCTTTGCTCTTTTTCCTTGCCTTGCTTTGCCCTTTTGTCTTGCCTTGCCTTGCCTTGCTTTGCCATTTTCCCTTGCCTTGCTTTTCCCTTTTGCCTTGCCTTTCCTTGCTTTGGCCTTTTTCCTGGCCTTGCCATGGTTTGTCCTTTTGACTTACCTTGCCTTGCCTTTCTTTGCCCTTTTGCCTGGCCTTGCATTGAGTTGCCCTTTTTCATTGCCTTGCCTTGCCATGCTTTGCCCTTTTGCCTTGCCTTGCTTTGCCATTTTGCCTTTCCTTGAATTGCCCTTTTGCCTTACCTTGCCTTGACTTGCTATACCCTTTTTCCTTGCCTTGTCTTGCTTTGCCATTTTGCCTTTCCTTGCATTGCCCTTTTGCCTTACCTTGCCTTGACATGCTTTGCCCTTTTGCCTTGCCTTGCCTTGTCATGCTTTGCCCTTTTGACTTGCTTTGCTTTGCCCTTTTGCCTTGCCTTTCCTTGTTTTGCCGTTTTGAATTGCCTTGCATTGCCTTACTTTCATCTTTGCCTTGCCTTGACGTGTCTTCCTTATCCTTTTGCCTTGCCTTGCTTTGCTTTCCCCTTTTGCCTTGCCTTTCCTTGCCTTTCTTTACCCTTTTGCCTTCCCTTGCCTTGCCTTTCCATGCCTTGCTTTGCCCCTTTGCCTTACCTTGCCTTGCTTTGCCCTTTTGCCTTGCCATACTTTGCCTCTTTGCCTTGTCTTGCCTTGCCTTCCTTTCTCCTTTCTCCTTCCTTTCTCCTATATTGCCTTACTTTCACATTTTGCCTTGCCTTACCTTGTCATGCTTTGCCCTTTTGCCATGCCTTGCTTTCCCTTTTGCCTTGCTTTTCCTTTCCTTCCTTTTCCCTTTTGCCTTGCCTTCCCTTGCTTTGCTCTTTTGCCCTGCCTTCCCTTGGTTTTCCCTTTTGTCTTACCTTGCCTTGACTTGCTTTGCCCTTTTGCCTTGCCTTGCTTTGCCATTTTGCCTTTCCTTGCATTGCCCTTTTGCCTCACCTTGCCTTGCCTTGCTTTTCCCTTTTGCTTTGCCTTGCCTTGCCATGCTTTGCCCATTTGCCTTCCCTTGTCTTGCTTTACTTTTCCGTTTTGACTTGCCTTGCTTTGCCCTTTTGCATTCCCTTGCCTTGCCTTACTTTGCCGTTTTGCCTTGCCTTGCTTTGCCCTTTTTCCTTGCCTTGCTTTGCCATTTTGCCTTTCCTTGCATTGCCATTTTGCTTTTGCTTGCATTGCCCTTTTGCCTTACCTTGCCTTGCTTTGCCCTTTTTCGTTGCCATGCCTTGCTTTGCCCTTTTGATTTGCATTGCATTGCCTTAGCTTGACATTTTGCCTTGCCTGACTTGTCTTGCTTTTCCCTTTTGCTTTGCCTTGCCTTGCCTTTCCATGTCTTGCTTTGCCCTTTTGCCTTCCCTTGTCTTGCTTTACTTTTCCGTTTTGACTTGCCTTGCTTTGCCCTTTTGCATTCCCTTGCCTTGCCTTACTTTAACATTTTTCCGTGCCTTACCTTGTCTGGCTTTGCCTTGCCTTGACATGCTTTGCCCTTTTGCCTTGCCTTTCCTTGCCATGCTTTGCCCTTTTGCCATGCCTTGCTTTCCCTTTTGCCTTGCTTTTCCTTTCCTTCCTTTTCCCTTTTGCCTTGCCTTCCCTTGCTTTGCTCTTTTGCCCTGCCTTCCCTTGGTTTTCCCTTTTGTCTTACCTTGCCTTGACTTGCTTTGCCCTTTTGCCTTGCCTTGCTTTGCCATTTTGCCTTTCCTTGCATTGCCCTTTTGCCTCACCTTGCCTTGCCTTGCTTTTCCCTTTTGCTTTGCCTTGCCTTGCCTTTCCATGTATTGCTTTGCCCTTTTGCCTTCCCTTGCCTTGCTTTACTTTTCCTTTTTGCCTTGCCTTGCTTTGCTCTTTTGCCTTCTCTTGCCTTGCCTTACTTTGCCGTTTTGCCTTGCCTTGCTTTGCCCTTTTGCCTTGCCTTGCCTTGTTTTGCCGTTTTGATTTGCCTTGCATTGTCTTACTTTCATCTTTACCTTGCCTTGACGTGTCTTGCTTATCCTTTTGCCTTGCCTTGCTTTGCTTTCCCCTTTTGCCTTGCCTTTCCTTGCCTCGCTTTGCCCTTTTCCCTTGCCTTGCCTTGCCTTTCCATGCCTTGCTTTGCCCTTTATCCTTGCCATGCCTTGCTTTGCCCTTTTGATTTGCATTGTATTGCCTTACCTTGACATTTTCCCTTGCCTTACCTTGTCTTGCTTTGCCCTTTTGCTTTGCCTTGCCTTGCCTTTCCATGTCTTTGCTCTGCCCTTTTGCCTTCCCTTGTCTTGCTTTACTTTTCCGTTTTGACTTGCCTTGCTTTGCCCTTTTGCATTCCCTTGCCTTGCCTTATTTTGCCGTTTTGCCTTGCCTTGCTTTGCCCTTTTTCCTTGCCATGCCTTGCTTTGCCCTTTTGATTTGCCTTACATTGCCTTACTTTGACATTTTACCTTGCCTTACCTTGTCTTGCTTTGCCCTTTTGCTTTGCCTTGCCATGCTTTGCCCTTTTGCCTTGCCTTGCCTTGTCATGCTTTGCCCTTTTGCCATGCCTTGCTTTGCCCTTTTGCCTTGCCTTTCCTTTCCTTGCTTTTCCCTTTGCCTTGCCTTCCATTGCTTTGCTCTTTTGCCTTGCCTCCCCTTGTTTTGCCCTTTTGCCTTGCTTTGCCTTGTTATGCTTTGCCCTTTTGCCTTGTCTTGCTTTGCCATTTTGCCTTTCCTTGCATTGCCCTTTTGCCTTACCTTGCCTTGACATGCTTTGCCCTTTTGCCTTGCCTTGCCTTGTCATGCTTTGCCGTTTTGCCTTGCCTTGCTTTGCCCTTTTGCCTTGACTTGTTTTGCCGTTTTGATTTGCCTTGCATTGCCTTACTTTCATCTTTGCCTTGCCTTGACCTGTCTTGCTTATCCTTTTGCCTTGCCTTGCTTTGCTTTCCCCTTTTGCCTTGCCTTTCCTTGCCTTGCTTAGCCCTTTTCCCTTGCCTTGCCTTGCCTTGCCTTTCCATGGATTGCTTTGCCCTTTTTCCTTGCCAAGCCTTGCTTTTCCCTTTTGATTGGCATTGCATTGCCTTACTTTGACATTTTGCCTTGTCTTACCTTGTCATGCTTTGCAGTTTGCTTTGCCTTGCCTTGCCATGCTTTGCCCTTTTGCCTTGCCTTGCCTTGTCATGCTTTGCCCTTTTGCCTTGCCTTTCCTTTCCTTGCTTTTCCCTTTTGCCTTGCCTTCCCTTGCTTTGCCATTTTGCCTTCCCTTGTCTTATCTTGCTTTCCCCTTTTGCCTTGCCTTGCCATGCTTTTCCCTTTTACCTTGCCTTGCTTTGCCATTTTGCCTTTTCTTGCATTGCCCTTTTTCCTTACCTTGCCTTGACTTGCTTTGCCCTTTTGCCTTGCCTTGCCTTGTCATGCTTTGCCGGTTTGCCTTGCCTTGCTTTGCCATTTTGCCTTATCTGGCCTTGCTTTGGTTTGCCCTTTTGCCTTGATTTGCCTTGCCTTGATTTGCCCTTTTTCCCGGCCTTGCCTTGCATTGCCCTTTTGTCTTGCCTTGCCTTACCTTGCTTTGTACTTTTGCCTTGCTTTGCCTTGATTTGCCCTTCTTTGCACTTTTACCTTGCCTTGCTTTGCCCTTTTGCCTTGCCTTGCCTTGCTTTGCCTCCTTGCTTTCTCTTGCCTTGCCTTCCTTTCTCCTTTTGCCCTGATTTGCCTTGCCTTTCTTCTGACCTTTTGCCTTGCCGTGACATGCTTTCCTCTTTTTCCTTCCCTTGCTTTGCCCTTTTCTCTTACCTTGCCTTGACTTGATTTTCCCTTTTGCCTTGCCTTCCCTTGCTTTGCTCTTTTGCCTTGCCTTCCCTTGCTTTGCCATTTTGCCTTCCCTTGTCTTACCTTGCTTTCCCCTTTTGCCTTGCCTTGCCTTCCTTTGCCCTTTTGTCTTGCTTTGCCTTGCTTTGCCCTTTTGCCTTACATTGCCTAGCCTTGCTTTGCAGTTTTCCCTTGCCTTGCCTTGCCCTTTTTCCTTGCCTTGTCTTGCCATGCTTTTCCCTTTTGCTTTGCCTTGCCTTGCCATTTTGCCTTTCCTTGCATTACCCTTTTGCCTTACCTTGCCTTGCTTTGCCCTTTTCCCTTGCCTTGCCTTGCCTTTCCATGCCTTGCTTTGCCCTTTTTCCTTTCCAAGCCTTGATTTTCCCTTTTGATTGGCATTGCATTGCCTTACTTTGACATTTTGTCTTGTCTTACCTTGTCATGCTTTGCCCTTTTGCTTTGCCTTGCCTTGTCATGCTTTGCCCTTTTGCCTTGCCTTTCCTTTCCTTGCTTTTCCCTTTTGCCTTGCCTTCCCTTGCTTTGCCATTTTGCCTTACCTTGTCTTACCTTGCTTTCCCCTTTTGCCTTGCCTAGCCATGCTTTGCCCTTTTGCCTTGCCTTGCTTACCATTTTGCCTTTTCTTGCATTGCCCTTCTTCCTTACCTTGCCTTGCCTTGCTTTGCCATTTTGCCTTCCCTTGCATTGCTTTTCCCGTTTGCCTTGCCTTGCCATGCTTTGCCCTTTTGCCTTGTCTGGCCTTGCTTTGGTTTGCCCTTTTACCTTGATTTGCCTTGCCTTGATTTGCCCTTTTTCCCGGCCTTGCCTTGCATTGCCCTTTTGTCTTGCCTTACCTTACCTTGCTTTGTACTTTTGCCTTGCTTTGCCTTGATTTGCCCTTCTTTGCACTTTTACTTTGCCTTTCTTTGCCCTTTTGCCTTGCCTTGCCTTGCTTTGCCTCCTTGCTTTCTCTTGCCTTGCCTTCCTTTCTCCTTTTGCCCTGATTTGCCTTGCCTTTCTTCTGACCTTTTGCCTTGCCGTGACATGCTGTGCTCTTTTTCCTTCCCTTCCCTTTCCTTCCCTTTTCTCTTACCTTGCCTTGACTTGCTTTTCCCTTTTGCCTTGCCTTCCCTTGCTTTGCTCTTTTGCCTTGCCTTCCCTTGCTTTGCCATTTTGCCTTCCCTTGTCTTACCTTGCTTTCCCCTTTTGCCTTGCCTTGCCTTCCTTTGCCCTTTTGTCTTGCTTTGCCTTGCTTTGCCCTTTTGCCTTACATTGCCTAGCCTTGCTTTGCAGTTTTCCCTTGCCTTGCCTTACCCTTTTTCCTTGCCTTGTCTTGCCATGCTTTTCCCTTTTGCCTTGCCTTGCTTTGCCATTTTGCCTTTCCTTGCATTGCCCTTTTGCCGTACCTTGCCTTGCTTTGCCCTTTTCCCTTGCCTTGCCTTGCCTTTCCATGCCTTGCTTTGCCCTTTTTCCTTGCCATGCCTTGCTTTGCCCTTTTGATTTGCATTACATTGTCTTACTTTCACATTTGCCTTGCCTTACCTTGTCTTGCTTTGCCCTTTTGCTTTGCCTTGCCTTGCCATGCTTTGCCCTTTTGCCTTCCGTTGTCTTGCTTTACCTTTCCGTTTTGACTTGCCTTGCTTTGCCCTTTTGCATTCCCTTGCCTTGCCTTACTTTACCGTTTTGCCTTGCCTTGCTTTGCTCTTTTTCCTTGCCTTGTCTTGCTATGCTTTTCCCTTTTGCCTTGCCTAGCTTTGCCATTTTGCCTTTCCTTGCATTGCCTTTTTGCCTTACCTTGCCTTGCTTTGCCCTTTTCCCTTGCCTTGCCTTGCCTTTCCATGCCTTGCTTTGTTCTTTTGCCTTCCCTTGCCTTGCTTTACTTTTCCTTTTTGCCTTGCCTTGCTTTGCCCTTTTGCCTTCCCTTGTCTTGCTTTACTTTTCCGTTTTGACTTGCCTTGCTTTGCCCTTTTGCATTCCCTTGCCTTGCCTTACTTTGACATTTTGCCTTGCCTTACCTTGTCTGGCTTTGCCTTTTTGCTTTGCCTTGCCTTGACATGCTTTGCCCTTTTGCCTTGCCTTTCCTTGCCATGCTTTGCCCTTTTGCCTTTCCTTTCCTTGCTTTGCTTTGCTCTTTTGCCCTGCCTTCCCTTGCTTTGCCCTTTTGCCTTACCATGCCTTGACTTGCTTTGCCCTTTTGCCTTGCCTTGCTTTGCCATTTTGCCTTTCCTTGCATTGCCCTTTTGCCTTGCCTTGCCTTGTTCTGCCGTTTTGATTTGCCTTGCATTGCCTTACTTTCATCTTTGACTTGCCTTGACGTGTCTTGCTTATCCTTTTGCCTTGCCTTGCTTTGCTTTCCCCTTTTGCCTTGCCTTTCCTTGCCTTGCTTTGCCCTTTTCCCTTGCTTTGCCTTGCCTTTCCATGCCTTGCTTTGCCCTTTTTCCTTGCCATGCCTTGCTTTGCCCTTTTGATTTGCATTGCATTGCCTTACTTTGACATTTTGCCTTGCCTTACCTTGTCTTGCTTTGCCCTTTTGGTTTGCCTTGCCTTGCCATGCTTTGCCCTTTTGCCTTGCCTTGCCTTGTCATGCTTTGCCCTATTGCTATGCCTCGCTTTGCTCTTTTGTCTTGCATTTCCTTTCCTTGCTTTTCCCTTTTGCCTTGCCTTCCCTTGCTTTGCTCTTTTTCCTTGCCTTCCCTTTCTTTTCCCTTTTACCTTCCCTTGCCTTACCTTGCTTTCCCCTTTTACCATGCCTTGCCATGCTTTGCCCTTTTGCCTTGCCTTGCTTTGCCATTTTGCCTTTCCTTGCATTGCCCTTTTGCCTTACCTTGTTTTGCCGTTTTGATTTGCCTTGCATTGCCTTACTTTGATCTTTGCCTTGCCTTGACGTGTCTTGCTTATTCTTTTGCCTTGTCTTGCTTTGGTTTCCCCTTTTGCCTTACCTTGCCTTGCCTTGCTTTGACCTTCTGCATTGCCTTGCCTTGCCTTTCCATGCCTTGCTTTGCCCTTTTGCCTTCCCTTGTCTTGCTTTACTTTTCCGTTTTGACTTGCCTTGCTTGCACTTTTGCCTTCCCTTGCCTTGCCTTACTTTGCCGTTTTGCCTTGCCTTGCTTTCCACTTTTGCCTTGCCTTGCCTTGTTTTGCCCTTTTGATTTGCCTTGCATTGCCTTACTTTCATCTTTGCCTTGCCTTGACGTGTCTTGCTTATCCTTTTGCCTTGTCTCGCTTTGCGTTCCCCTTTTGCTTTGCCTTTCCATGCCTTGCTTTGCCCTTTTTCCTTGCCATGCCTTGCTTTGCCCTTTTGATTTGCATTGCATTGCCTTACTTTGACATTTTGCCTTGCCTTACCTTGTCTTGCTTTGCCCTTTTGCTTTGCCTTGCCTTGCCTTTCCATGTCTTGCTTTGCCCTTTTGCATTCCCTTGTCTTGCTTTACTTTTCCGTTTTGACTTGCCTTGCTTTGCCCTTTTGCATTCCCTTGCCTTGCCTTATTTTGCCGTTTTGCCTTGCCTTGCTTTGCCCTTTTTCCTTGCCATGCCTTGCTTTGCCCTTTTGATTTGCCTTACATTGCCTTACTTTGACATTTTGCCTTGCCTTACCTTGTCTTGCTTTGCCCTTTTGCTTTGCCTTGCCTTGCCATTCTTTGCCCTTTTGCCTTGCCTTGCCTTGTCATGCTCTGTCCTTTTGCCATGCCTTGCTTTGCCCTTTTGCCTTGCCTTTCCTTTCCTTGCTTTTCCCTTTTGCCTTGCCTTCCCTTGCTTTGCTCTTTTGCCTTGCCTTCCCTTGCTTTGCACTTTTGCCTTACCTTGCCTTGACTTCTTTGCCCTTTTGCCTTGCCTTGCCTTGTCATGCTTTGCCGTTTTGCCTTGCCTTGCTTTGCCCTTTTGACTTACCTTGCCTTGCCTTGCTTTTACCTTTTGCTTTGCCTTGCCTTGCCTTTCCATGTCTTGCTTTGCCCTTTTGCCTTCCCTTGCCTTGCTTTACTTTTCCGTTTTTCCATGCCTTGCTTTGCCCTTTTGCCTTCCCTTGCCTTGCCTTACTTTGCCGTTTTGCCTTGCCTTCCTTTGCCTTTTTGCCTTGCCTTGCCTTGTTTTGCCGTTTTGATTTGCCTTGCATTGCCTTACTTTCATCTTTGCCTTGCCTTGACGTGTCTTGCTTATCCTTTTTCCTTGCCTTGCTTTGCTTTCCCCTTTTGCCTTGCCTTTCCTTGCCTTGCTTTGCCCTTTTCCCTTGCCTTGCCTTGCCTTTCCATGCCTTGCTTTGCCCTTTTTCCTTGCCATGCCTTGCTTTGCCTTTTTGATTTGCATACATTGCCTTACTTTGACATTTTGCCTTGCCTTACCTCGTCTTGCTTTGCTCTTTTGCTTTGCCTTTCCTTGCCATGCTTTGCCCTTTTGCCTTGCCTTGCCTTGCCATGCTTTGCCCTTTTGCCATGCCTTGCTTTGCCCTTTTGCCTTGCCTTCCCTTGCTTTGCTCTTTTGCCTTGCCTTCCCTTGATTTGCCCTTTTCCCTTACCTTGCCTTAACTTGCTTTGCCCTTTTGATTTGCCTTGCCTTTCCATGTCTATCTTTGCCCTTTTGCCTTTCCTTGCCTTGTTTTGCCGTTTTGATTTGCATTGCATTGCCTTACTTTGACATTTTGCCTTGCCTTGTCATGCTTTGCCCTTTTGCCATGCGTCACTTTGCCCTTTTGCCTTGACTTTCCTTTCCTTGCTTTTCCCTTTTGCCTTGCCTCCCCTTGCTTTGCCCTTTTGCCTTGCCTTGCCTTGTCATGCTTTGCCGTTTTGCCTTGCCTTGCTTTGGCCTTTTGCCTTGCCTTTCCTTGCCTTGCTTAGCCCTTTTCCCTTGCCTTGCCTTGCCTTTCCATGGCTTGCTTTGCCCTTTCTCCTTGCCATGACTTGCTTTTCCCTTTTGATTGGCATTGCATTGCCTTACTTTGACATTTTGCCTTGTCCTACCTTGTCGTGCTTTGCCCTTTTGCTTTGCCTTGCCTTGCCATGCTTTGCCCTTTTGCCTTGCCTTGCCTTGTCATTCTTTGCCCTTTTGCCTTGCCTTTCCTTTCCTTGCTTTTCCCTTTTGCCTTGCCTTCCCTTGCTTTGCTCTTTTGCCTTGCCTTGCTTTGCCATTTTGCCTTTTCTTGCATTGCCCTTTTTCCTTACCTTGCCTTGACTTGCTTTGCCCTTTTGCCTTGCCTTGCCTTGTCATGCTTTGCCGGTTTGCCTTGCCTTGCTTTGCCATTTTGCCTTCCCTTGCATTGCTTTTCCCGTTTGCCTTGCCTTGCCATGCTTTGCCCTTTTGCCTTGTCTGGCCTTGCTTTGGTTTGTCCTTTTGCCTTGATTTGCCTTGCCTTGATTTGCCCTTTTTCCCGGCCTTGCCTTGCATTGCCCTTTTGTCTTGCCTTGCCTTACCTTTCTTTGTACTTTTGCCTTGCTTTGCCTTGATTTGCCCTTCTTTGCCCTTTTACCTTGCCTTGCTTTGCCCTTTTGCCTTGCCTTGCCTTGCTTTGCCTCCTTGCTTTCTCTTGCCTTGCCTTCCTTTCTCCTTTTGCCCTGATTTGCCTTGCCTTTCTTCTGACCTTTTCCTTGCCGTGACATGCTTTGCTCTTATTCCTTGCCTTGCTTTGCCCTTTTCTCTTACCTTGCCTTGAATTGCATTGCCATTTTGCCTTGCCTTGCTTTCCCCTTTTGCCTTGCCTTGCCTTCCTTTGCCCTTTTGTCTTGCCTTGCCTTGCTTTGCCCTTTTGCCTTACATTGCCTAGCCTTGCTTTGCAGTTTTCCCTTGCCTTGCCTTGCCCTTTTTCCTTGCCTTGCCTTGCCATGCTTTGCCCTTTTGCCTTGCCTTGCTTTGCCATTTTGCCTTTCCTTGCATTGCCCTTTTGCCTTACCTTGCCTTGCTTTGCCCTTTTCCCTTGCCTTGCCTTGCCTTTCCATGCCTTGCTTTGCCCTTTTTCCTTGCCATGCCTTGCTTTGCCCTTTTGATTTTCATTGCATTGCCTTACTTTGACATTTTGCCTTGCCTAACCTTGTCTTGCTTTTCCCTTTTGCTTTGCCTTGCCTTGCTTTTCCATGTCTTGCTTTGCCCTTTTTCCTTGCCATGCCTTGCTTTGCCCTTTTGATTTGCATTACAATGCCTTACTTTGATATTTTGCCTTGCCTTACCTTGTCTGGCTTTGCCCTTTTGCTTTGCCTTGCCTTGAAATACTTTGCCCTTTTGCCTTGCCTTTCCTTGCCATGCTTTGCCCTTTTGCCTTCCCTTGTCTTGCTTTACCTTTCCGTTTTGACTTGCCTTGCTTTGCCCTTTTGCATTCCCTTGCCTTTACTTACTTTACCGTTTTGCCTTGCCTTGCTTTGCTCTTTTTCCTTGCCTTGTCTTGCTATGCTTTTCCCTTTTGCCTTGCCTAGCTTTGCCATTTTGCCTTTCCTTGCATTGCCCTTTTGCCTTACCTTGCCTTGCCTTGCCCTTTTCCCTTGCCTTGCCTTGCCTTTCCATGCCTTGCTTTTCCCTTTTGCCTTCCCTTGCCTTGCTTTACTTTTCCTTTTTGCCTTGCCTTGCTTTGCCCTTTTGCCTTCCCTTGTCTTGCTTTACTTTTCCGTTTTGACTTGCCTTGCTTTGCCCTTTTGCATTCCCTTGCCTTGCCTTACTTTGACATTTTGCCTTGCCTTACCTTGTCTGGCTTTGCCTTTTTGTTTTGCCTTGCATTGACATGCTTTGCCCTTTTGCCTTGCCTTTCCTTGCCATGCTTTGCCCTTTTGCCATGCCTTGCTTTGCTTTGCTCTTTTGCCTTGCCTTCCCTTGCTTTGCCCTTTTGCCTTACCATGCCTTGACTTGCTTTGCCCTTTTGCCTTGCCTTGCTTTGCCATTTTGCCTTTCCTTGCATTGCCCTTTTGACTTACCTTGCCTTGCCTTGCTTTTCCCTTTTGCTTTGCCTTGCCTTGCCTTTCCATGTCTTGCTTTGCCCTTTTGCCTTCTCTTGCCTTGCTTTACTTTTCCTTTTTGCCTTGCCTTGCTTTGCCCTTTTGCCTTGCATTTCCTTGTCTTGCTTTGTCCTTTTGCATTGCCTTGCAATTTTGATTTGCATTGCATTGCCTTACTTTGAAATTTTGCCTTGCCTTACCTTGTCTTTCTTTGCCCTTTCTTTGGGCTTTCTTTCCCCTTTCTTTGGGCTTTCTTTCCCCTTTCTTTGAGCTTTCTTTCCCCTTTCTTTGGGCTTTCTTTGGGCTTTCTTTCCCCTTTCTTTGGGCTTTCTTTCCCCTTTCTTTGGGCTTTCTTTCCAATTTCTTTCCCCTTTCTTTCCCCTTTCTTTCCCCTTTCTTTGGGGTTTCTTTCCCCTTTCTTTGGGCTTTCTTTGGGATTTCTTTGGGCTTTCTTTCCCCTTTCTTTGGGCATTCTTTCCCCTGTCTTTGGGCTTTCTTTCCCCTTTCTTTGGGCTTTCTTTCCCCTTTCTTTGGGCTTTCTTTCCCCTTTCTTTGGGCTTTATTTGGACTTTCTTTCCCCTTTCTTTGGGCTTTCTTTCCCCTTTCTTTGAGCTTTCTTTCCCCTTTCTTTGGGCTTTCTTTGGGCTTTCTTTCCCCTTTCTTTGGGCTTTCTTTCCCCTTTCTTTGGGCTTTCTTTCCAATTTCTTTCCCCTTTCTTTCCCCTTTCTTTCCCCTTTCTTTGGGGTTTCTTTCCCCTTTCTTTGGGCTTTCTTTGGGCTTTCTTTGGGCTTTCTTTCCCCTTTCTTTGGGCATTCTTTCCCCTGTCTTTGGGCTTTCTTTCCCCTTTCTTTGGGCTTTCTTTCCCCTTTCTTTGGGCTTTTTTTCCCGTTTCTTTGGGCTTTCTTTTCCCTTTCCTTGGGCTTTCTTTCCCCTTTCTTTGGGCTTTCTTTCCCCTTTCTTTCCCCTTTCTTTGGGCTTTCTTTGGGCTTTCTTTCCCCTTTCTTTGGGCTTTCTTTCCCCTTTCTATGGGCTTTCTTTCCCATTTCTTTGGGCTTTCTTTCCCCTTTCGTTGGGCTTTTTTTTGGGCTTTCTTTACCCTGTCTTTGGGCTTTCTTTGGGCTCTCTTTCCCCTTTCTTTCCCCTTTCTTTGGGCTTTCATTCCCCTTTCTTTCCCATTTCTTTGGGCTTTCTTTCCCCTTTCTTTCCCCTTTCTTTGGACTTTCTTTGGGCTTTCTTTCCCCTTTGTTTGGGCTTTCTTTTCCCTTTTATTCCCCTTTCTTTGGGCTATCTTTCCCCCTTTTTTTCCCTTTCTTTGGGCTTTCTTTCCTCTTTCCTTGAGCTTTCTTTCCCCTTTCTTTGGGCTTTCTTTCCCCTTTCTTTCCCCTTTCTTTCCCCTTTCTTTCCACTTTCTTTCCCCTTTCTTTCCCCTTTCTTTCCCCTTTCTTTGGGCTTTCTTTCCCCTTTCTTTGGGCTTTATTTGGGCTTTCTTTTCCCTTTCTTTGGGCTTTCTTTGGGCTTTCTTTCCCCTTTCTTTGGGCTTTCTTTCCCCTTTCTTTGGTCTGTTCTTTCCCCTTTCTTTGGGCTTTCTTTCCCCTTTCTTTCCCCTTTCTTTGGGCTTTCTTTGGGCTTTCTTTCCCCTTTCTTTGGTCTTTCTTTCCCCTTTCTTTGGGCTTTCTTTCCCCTTTCTTTGGGCTTTCTTTGGGCTTTCTTTCCCCTTTCTTTGGTCTTTCTTTCCCCTTTCTTTGGGCTTTCTTTCCCCTTTCTTTGGGCTTTCTTTCCCCTTTCTTTGGGCTTTCTTTCCCATTTCTTTCCCCTTTCTTTCCCCTTTCTTTCCCCTTTCTTTCCCCTTTCTTTCCCCTTTCTTTGGGGTTTCTTTCCCCTTTCTTTGGGCTTTCTTTGGGCTTTCTTTCCCCTTTCTTTGGGCTTTCTTTGGGCTTTCTTTCCCCTTTCTTTGGGCTTTCTTTGGGCTTTCTTTCCACTTTGTTTGGGCTTTCTTTCCACTTTGTTTGGGCTTTCTTTCCCCTTTCTTTGGGGTTTCTTTCCCCTTTCTTTGGGCTTTCTTTCCCTTTTCTTTGAGCTTTTTTTCCCCTTTCTTTGGTCTTTCTTTCCCCTTTCTTTGGGCTTTCTTTCCCCTTTCTTTCTCCTTTCTTTGGGCTTTCTTTCCCCTTTCTTTGGGCTTTCTTTCCCCTTTCTTTGGGATTTCTTTGGTCTTTCTTTCCCCATTCTTGGTGCTTTCTTTCCCCTTTCTTTGGGCTTTCTTTCCCCTATCTTTGGGCTTTCTTTCTCCTTTCTTTGGGTTTTCTTTCGGCTTTCTTTGGGCTTTCTTTGGGCTTTCTTTCCCCTTTCTTTGGGCTTGCTTTCCCCTTTCTTTGGTCTTTCTTTCCCCTCTATTTAGGCTTTCTTTCCCCTTTCTTTCCCCTTTCTTTGGGCTTTCTTTCCCCTTTCTTTGGGCTTTCTTTCCCCTTTCTTTGAGCTTTCTTTCCCCTTTCTTTGGGCTTTCTTTCCCATTTCTATGGGCTTTCTATCGTCTTTCTTTGGGCTTTCTTTCCCCTTTCTTTGGGCTTTCTTTCCCCTTTCTTTGGGCTTTCTTTCCCCTTTCTTTGGGCTTTCTTTCCCCTTTCTTTCCCCTTTCTTTCCCCTATCTTTGGGGTTTCTTTCCCCTTTCTTTGGGATTTCTTTGGGCTTTCTTTCCCCTTTCTTTGGGCTTTCTTTGGGCTTTCTTTCCCATTTCTTTAGGCTTTCTTTGGGCTTTCTTTGGTCTTTCCTTCCCCTTTCTTTGGGCTTTCTTTCCCCTTTCTTTCCCCTTTCTTTGGGCTTTCTTTGGGCTTTCTTTCCCTTTTCTTTGGGCTTTCTTTGGGCTTTCTTTCCCCTTTCTTTGGGCTTTCTTTGGGCTTTCTTTCCCCTTTCTTTGGGCTTTCTTTGGGCTTTCTTTGGGCTTTCTTTCCCCTTTCTTTGGGCTTTCTTTGGGCTTTCTTTCCCCTTTCTTTGGGCTTTCTTTCAACTTTCTTTGGGCTTTCTGTGGGCTTTCTTTGGGCTTTCTTTGGGCTTTCTTTCCCCTTTCTTTGGGCTTTCTTTCCCCTTTCTTTGGGCTTTCTTTCCCCTTTCTTTCCCCTTTCTTTGGGCTTTCTTTCCCCTTTCTTTGGGCTTTCTTTGGGCTTTCTTTACCCTGTCTTTTGGCTTTCTTTGGGCTTTCTTTCCCCTTTCTTTCCCCTTTCTTTGGGCTTTCATTCCCCTTTCTTTCCCATTTCTTTGGGCTTTCTTTTCCCTTTCTTTCCACTTTCTTTGGACTTTCTTTGGGCTTTCTTTCCCCTTTTTTTGGGCTTTCTTTCCCCTTTTATTCCCCTTTCTTTGGGTATCTTTCCCCCTTTTTTTCCCTTTCTTTGGGCTTTCTTTCCCCTTTCTTTGGGCTTTCCTTCCCCTTTCTTTCCTCTTTCCTTGGGCTTTCTTTCCCCTTTCTTTGGGCTTTCTTTCCCCTTTCTTTCCCCTTTCTTTCCCCTTTCATTCCACTTTCTTTCCCCTTTCTTTCCCCTTTCTTTCCCCTTTCTTTAGGCTTTCTTTGGGCTTTCTTTGGTCTTTCCTTCCCCTTTCTTTGGGCTTTCTTTCCCCTTTCTTTCCCATTTCTTTGGGCTTTCTTTGGGCTTTCTTTCCCTTTTCTTTGGGCTTTCTTTGGGCTTTCTTTCCCCTTTCTTTGGGCTTTCTTTCCCCTTTCTTTGGGCCTTCTTTCCCCTTTCTTTGGGCTTTCATTGGGCTTTCTTTCCCCTTTCTTTGGGCTTTCTTTGGGCTTTCTTTCCCCTTTCTTTTGGCTTTCTTTCAAGTTTCTTTGGGCTTTCTGTGGGCTTTCTTTGGGCTTTCTTTGGGCTTTCTTTCCCCTTTCTTTGGGCTTTCTTTCCCCTTTCTTTGGGCTTTCTTTCCCCTTTCTTTGGGCTTTCTTTCCCCTTTCTTTGGGCTTTCTTTGGGCTTTCTTTACCCTGTCTTTTGGCTTTCTTTGGGCTTTCTTTCCCCTTTCTTTCCCCTTTCTTTGGGCTTTCATTCCCCTTTCTTTCCCATTTCTTTGGGCTTTCTTTCCCCTTTCTTTCCCCTTTCTTTGGACTTTCTTTGGGCTTTCTTTCCCCTTTGTTTGGGCTTTCTTTCCCCTTTTATTCCCCTTTCTTTGGGTATCTTTCCTCCTTTTTTTCCCTTTCTTTGGGCTTTCTTTCCCCTTTCTTTGGGCTTTCCTTCCCCTTTCTTTCCTCTTTCCTTGGGCTTTCTTTCCCCTTTCTTTGGGCTTTCTTTCCCCTTTCTTTCCCCTTTCATTCCACTTTCTTTCCCCTTTCTTTCCCCTTTCTTTCCCCTTTCTTTAGGCTTTCTTTGGGCTTTCTTTCCTCTTTCTTTGGGCTTTCTTTGGGGTTTCTTTCCCCTTTCTTTGGGCTTTCTTTCCCCTTTCTTTGGTCTGTTCTTTCCCCTTTCTTTGGGCTTTCTTTGGGATTCTTTCCCCTTTCTTTGGTCTTTCTTTCCCCTTTCTTTGGGCTTTCTTTCCCCTTTCTTTGGGCTTTCTTTCCCCTTTCTTTGGGCTTTCTTTCCCATTTCTTTCCCCTTTCTTTCCCCTTTCTTTCCCCTTTCTTTCCCCTTTCTTTCCCCTTTCTTTGGGGTTTCTTTCCCATTTCTTTGGGCTTTCTTTGGGCTTTCTTTCCCCTTTCTTTGGGCTTTCTTTGGGCTTTCTTTCCCCTTTCTTTGGGCTTTCTTTGGACTTTCTTTCCCCTTTGTTTGGGCTTTCTTTCCCCTTTCTTTGGGCTTTCTTTGTCCTTTCTTTGGGGTTTCTTTCCCCTTTCTTTGGGCTTTCTTTCCCTTTTCTTTGAGCTTTCTTTCCCCTTTCTTTGGTCTTTCTTTCCCCTTTCTTTGGGCTTTCTTTTCCCTTTCCTTGCGCTTTCTTTCCCCTTTCTTTGGGCTTTCTTTCCCCTTTCTTTCCCCTTTCTTTGGGCTTTCTTTGGGCTTTCTTTCCCCTTTCTTTGGGCTTTCTTTTCCCTTTCTTTGGGCTTTCTTTCCCCTTTCTTTCCCCTTTCTTTGGGCTTTCTTTGGGCTTTCTTTCCCCTTTCTTTGGGCTTTCTTTGGGCTTTCTTTCCCCTTTCTTTGGGCTTTCTTTCCCCTTTCTTTGGGCTTTCTTTGGGCTTTCTTTCATCTTTCTTTGGGCTTTCTTTCATCTTTCTTTGGGCTTTCTTTCCCCTTTCTTTGGGCTTTCTTTCCCCTTTCTTTGGGATTTCTTTCCCCTTTCTTTGGGCTTTCTTTCCCCTTTCTTTCCTCTTTCCTTGGGCTTTCTTTCCCCTTTCTTTGGGCTTTCTTTCTCCTTTCTTTCCCCTTTCTTTCCCCTTTCTTTCCACTTTCTTTCCCCTTTCTTTCCCCTTTCTTTCCACTTTCTTTCCCCTTTCTTTCCCCTTTCTTTGGGCTTTCTTTCCCCTTTCTTTGGGCTTTCTTTGGGCTTTCTTTCCCCTTTGTTTGGGCTTTCTTTCCCCTTTCTTTGGGCTTTCTTTCTCCTTTCCTTGGGGTTTCTTTCCCCTTTCTTTGGGCTTTCTTTTCCTTTTCTTTGAGCTTTCTTTCCCCTTTCTTTGGTCTTTCTTTCCCCTTTCTTTGGGCTTTCTTTCCCCTTTCTTTCCCTTTTCTTTGAGCTTTCTTTCCCCTTTCTTTGGTCTTTCTTTCCCCTTTCTTTGGGCTTTCTTTCCCCTTTCTTTCCCCTTTCTTTGGGCTTTTTTTCCCCTTTCTTTGGGCTTTCTTTCCCCTTTCTTTGGTCTGTTCTTTCCCCTTTCTTTGGGCTTTCTTTCCCCTTTCTTTCCCCTTTCTTTGGGCTTTCTTTGGGCTTTCTTTCCCCTTTCTTTGGTCTTTCTTTTCCCTTTCTTTGGGCTTTCTTTCCCCTTTCTTTGGGCTTTCTTTCCCCTTTCTTTGGGCTTTCTTTCCCCTTTCTTTCCCCCTTTCTTTCCCCTTTCTTTGGGGTTTCTTTCCCCTTTCTTTGGGCTTTCTTTGGGCTTTCTTTCCCCTTTCTTTGGGCTTTCTTGTGGGCTTTCTTTCCCATTTCTTAGGCTTTCTTTGGGCTTTCTTTCCCCTTTCATTGGGCTTTCTTTCCCCTTTCTTTGGGCTTTCTTTCTCCTTTCTTTGAGCTTTCTTTCCCCTTTCTTTGGTCTTTCCTTCCCCTTTCTTTGGGCTTTCTTTCCCCTTTCTTTCCCCTTTCTTTGGGCTTTCTTTGGGCTTTCTTTCCCCTTTCTTTTTGGGCTTTCTTTCCCCTTTCTTTGGGCTTTCTTTCCCCTTTCTTTGGGCTTTCTTACCCCTTTCTTTGGGCTTTCTTTGGGCTTTCTTTCCCCTTTCTTTGGGCTTTCTTGGGCTTTCTTTCCCCTTTCTTTGGGTTTCTTTCAACTTTCTTTGGGCTTTCTGTGGGCTTTCTTTGGGCTTTCTTTCCCGTTTCTTTGGGCTTTCTTTCCCCTTTCTTTGGGCTTTCTTTCCCCTTTCTATGGGCTTTCTTTCCCATTTCTTTGGGCTTTCTTTCCCCTTTCA